>NC_060209.1:41080000-41390000 GCF_021130785.1 Homalodisca vitripennis | reverse complement strand
TATTTACTACAACTTTATACAACACTAATCATTAAAACTGAACTACAGAATACAGGTCACAATACGTCTGCATTCGTCTACCAACCACCTACGACTGACCATAGGCCAATAACTACTGATTTTTTGTTAAGTGCATGTTTTAGAGTTAGTGAAGTTGGCACACAACATGGTGGTTGTGATTCCCGACTTAGACGTATCACAACGCTTTGATATGATTTGTTTATTAAAACCTAGTTTGTAATTATGTGTTAGGTTTGTTATTTACCTGAAGAAGAGATCAGATTGCAGATCTCGAAACGTAGTTGTACTGATTTTTCGTTTCACTGAACAATGTCAAATGTCCGGAAAATCCTGTTTCCTAAATCAAGTACACGTTTTTACAAGGAAATTTATATTTTATAACAATTTTTGTCTTGTAAGATTTGAAGATTACGAAGTTTTTAAAGGTTTGAAAGTGTTACGAATATATTAATGTGGCAATATCGAGAGTTAGTGTTCCATCAGTGTTTTGCAAATTAAGCATCTAAACTAAATATTCAACTTCAAATTAAAATTTCGAGATGACAGCCTCATGTGGAATTTACCTTTTTCCCGACTGAGACAGAAGAGATATTTATATTTCAGCTTAATAGAACTGATGAAGATTTCGTATACAGCGCGGCGTAAGCAAATGGTTGGTTCATATTGTGTTATTCATTATCTCATTCTCAACACAATACAACAACAAGAACAATATGACAGTTTTAGACAAACTGTCCTCTACCTGAAGCACATTTGAAATTAGTTTTTATCATATATAAGCATTATAAACCTTTCATATTTCTTGTAAGTGAATACATCCCAATTATATTTGATTGCAGGTTGCAAGGGAAGTATTTCTTGGGAACGAATCCTTCCGAGCCGTTCGCCATCTTGATGAAGGCCAACAAAAAACCAATTAGGGATGATTAACTAATTTTATATTTACATTTTCAATAAAATTTATTTTACAATGTTCATTTGGTTCACCCAGTCATTTCATATTCTGTGCCCAATAGTGCAGCTGATGGTAGCAATGATGATAGTTTATATGGAATAACAAGAATAACAAACGATAAGTAGTTTATTTTATCATTTGTTCATTAAATGTAATTCTAAGTCAAATGTGTCTGAAAATAGTTATTTTTCAATGAATTTTACCCACTTGATTAAATTTTATTTTAATGTACGTCTTTAATTAGACCCAACGAGGTTTCAATGGAGTGGTCTTTATTAATTACTCAGGGGGGAATATTTTACCCTGAAACTGCTTATGTCAGTGTTATTAGTTTACTTGATTATTGATATTTTGTATGGCCATTGTGTTTTTTTTATTACAGCTTAACTGTTTCTGAACTGGGCAGGAACGTAGCCAGGAAAACATTTCGGGGAAAGGTCCAAATTTTCCCGTAGTGAACCGAGTTAGGCCCCATTTTGTTCCTTAAAAAGTTCTTGGCCCGTTTCTTTGTTGAGAACGACATTTCAGTAGTACATGTCAGTAATACTGAATTATTATTCAAATAATAATAATTGTTTACTAAAAAAAATAAATTAAAAAACTTGAAAATAGGGGAGGGGGGCCGGACCCCTTGGATCCCCTCGCTGGCTACGTCCTTGGAACTGGGCGTTATATGTTCGTTAGTTAAGAGCAATCTCAAACAGCACTTGTAATTCTTATATGAAATATATGGAAAAGGTAATTAATCTCGTTCAACTCCTTTAGAAGTGTATTAAGATTACGGAAAAATAAAAAGAGGTAATAACCATTTACGTATCAACAAGCAAAATACATTACGTTAATGTGCTTCTTTCCAATTAATTAGAATCTTATTCAATGATTTCTTGTTGCTCTTAACAATAAAATATCACAGTTTAATACTATTGAACACTAAAACTAATTTTAGACATTTATTCAATAATAACATTGTCATGGGATAATGAAATATATGGCTAATATAAGGGTAACATAGTACATTTTTATAGTATCTGCAATAGTCATGCATTAAGATAAAAATATTTCCTCGGAAGAATACAATAATATAAAGCATATATTTATGTTTCTCAATGAACTTGGTTATAGTGTTATAGCTTAAGAGAAAATGATTGTACAAATTGTATCATCTATTAAATATTTATGAGCGTTACCTCTTGATCTAATAAAGCTTGGTCGGAAAAAATATGTGATTTTTAGTTTTAGGTTTTTAAACGACTAAGAATATTTTCAATACAGTGTTAAATCACTTAAATCGCTTTTGGAAATTAAGTCCTTCTATCTAAAAAAATTTAATTAAACATATTTCTTTCTTTTAAATATTTATATTTATCAAATAACAGAAATTTCGAATAATTTTTTTAACTTGAGGGTTGTTTTTATTTTATGGGGTTTTTTGTAAAAATCTTCCAAAGATTAGATTACCGATACCATTAAAAATCTGTCACATGCTTATCTTTTTTGGGAGTTATAAACCTATCAAGTAATACCTTATTATGAAGATCTTGATAAAAATTAGGAAAATTTTATCAAGATTTGGAAAAATGGAGATTGGAGATGGAAAAAATAGGAATTTAGAGGTAACTAAGCTGATTTCATTCAAAATAGGATCCAATCGAAGTTTGGGTTCACCCCCCCCCCCCATTATAGATACTAACCAATAGCTCATTTTGAAGATTTTTATGAAAGAGAAACAATGGTGAAACTTACAGGTGTCTAAGCAGATCCCATTGAGAATAGGGTCCAATCGAAGTTTAATTTAACCCCGCCCCTTTGCGGGCTAACTTTGAAATCAACCTACAATTCTTAAGGTATTCTGCAAAAGATATTTGAAAATTCTCAACCGTTAACGGTTATGGTGAGGGTGACAGTTTTGGTCACATGATATAATATATTTGTTCATGAAACATCACCTACTTATTTTCTACATTTCGGTGTGAAATAAATTGCTTCCCCATACAGACTGAAAATCTTTTATCATACAGAAACAGGCGGAATTAAAGATCAAAATCAATATATTATTTATTAAATATTGCATACATTGCATTAATGTATTCAGAAGTATATGTCACAAATATATAATTTTACATCTTGCTGATGTATAGAAGAAATGATTACATGTTGTCAGTGTAGTTTCTATTCGACTTTCCAAAGGCACTTTGAGGCAGACAATAATTACACAATCACTCGACAATCAGTCTCTATGACAGCCCAATGTGGTTGCGTCAGTTGTATGGAATAAAACAAAGACTTCATTAGAGTCCCCTCTAATAAAGTTGTCCACCCCGCCGAAAGAGACATGTGTATCGGTTTCCTGCAAATAAATAACATAGCAGCGGCCCGCGAAGTGTCAACTGTGCGAGATATTTGCATCATGGCCGCCTTCCTTCCATTGTCCCAGCTGATAGATAGCAGCCTGTACTTAGTCCTTCATAGATATTCGCTAATTACAACCTTGGCTCATGGGGATAATCCGATTGTTTATAGCGCTTCTGGGAGTCAGCCCCCGTGCCGAAGGTGAGTACATTCCTATTAATATTTTCTTTAATTGTTATTTTGGCCAAACGGAATTTGCAGAGGTGTAGCGTAAAAGGCTTCGTTGTGGTTCTTTGCAACATGACAAGCTAATTGTGTTACTTTATCACGTGTTTAAATTCCAGACGATTGACTCAGTTTGTTGCAAATTTATTTATATACGACCAATATAAAAATTTTAATTAACACTCAGCCAAATCCCATTGAGTGACATATACCGTGATCGAACTCTTACTTGTCTAAATAGAAATAAAATTTCGTGCAAAATTTCAAGCCTGTATTTCGACATATCGGGTGAACAGACGTACAGAACTGAAACGTTCTACTCACTCTAGTGGTAGGTTTGGCTTACAATCATCCAATGTTATGATGTCGATTTAATATATGTCACCATGTACCCAATCCAACATTAGAAGACTAATTCTAGAATACGTATATTTGATGTAGAAGATCTGTGGAACAATTTCAAGGAAAAAAATAAAACTAACTCAATACAGTTCTTGTATTCAAATTAACCTACATTAAATGTATCATAAAATTTACTTAATAATTATTTTTCGCTTCTATTAGTTTATTAAATTTAAATGTTTACGGTCGTATTTATCAAACAATTGTTGTGCGATTAAATTTATATTGCAGTGGATTAAGAAGGAAGCTATGAAGTTTTATCCTGTTGTTGCAAAATATGAAGCTTTTCTACCAATTCCATTAATTGCCTCCAAAACCATATGAATGATATTTTAACGACTGAAATGTAGCCTAATGAGTAGCCCAGTCTTTGTGATCGTTTGAACATAATTTTAGAAAGTATTTTCAATTTCCGAACAGTTTGGGAATAATGTCTCCAGCTATGGCGAAGGATGAGAAAATTCACCGATATAGTACCTGTCGTGTAACAGGATTCTTGGGGGTCTAATTACAATTGCCTGTGATATCTGTCAAATATTATAAACATCGTCTTTAATTGCAAATAGACTTACTTTTTGTAAAAAATGTCTCACACAAGAAATAAATATTAACAACTCATAACTAATCTTATTTATTTACTTATCAGTATATAAGATACTAGTATATAATGTTAATGAAAAATATAAGTTTTAAATTCTACTTATAACTATTTAATAATCCCACAGGCAAACGTGACAATATCAAATCTTATTAAGTGCGATGTTTGGGCATTTTGATCTAGAATATTGTTAAATAAAAGACAAGAGCAAAGTTAAAGACTATTCAAGTTAGCTACTAATAATATTATCCTTACAGATTATACCGATGTTGAGACAAAAAATGGCATAATTGCTTACTCTAAATAACCACCAGAAATATTTAGAGGACATATAACAAGGATAAAATTGTGTAAACAGTGTTTCGACACTATGTAAACTGGAAATCTTAGATGATAGCTACTGCATAAGCCGCAAGACTAAGAACTAAATTTGAAAAAAACATTTTGAAGCATCCTCACTAAGTAAGCGTAAGTATTTTTTATTAGTGTTATTTGTGTAGATAGGGACATTTTGATAAAAAATTTGCTGACCAAAGCTATGTGTTAGGTTAGTTATTCACTTGAAAAAGAGATAAGATTGCAGATCTCGAAACGTAGTCTGACTGATTTTTTTTTAACACTTAACGATGACAAACGTCCAGAAAAAGCCTATTTCCTTCATAATCTTTCCACCATCAAAACCAAATTTCAAATCAAAGATAACCAATAACATGTCTCTATATTTGTATATCTTTTTGAGAAACTGATAAAGTATTCATGTAACAAACATGTTGAGCTGATTCAACAATTCTCCCAATTGGAATCTTCAGGATTTTTCCGGACATATGCCATCATTCAGTGAAACAAAAAAAATCAGTAACACTACGTTTCGAGATCTGCAATCTGATCTCTTCTTCAGGTAAATAACTAACCTAACACATAACTTTGGTTAGCAAATTTTTTATCAAAATGTCTTTATCTACACATATGACACACGAAAAAACAGTAATTACCTGAAGAAGAGATCAGATTGCAGATCTCGAAACGTAGTGTTACTGATTTTTTTGTTTCACCGAACGATGGCCAATATCCGGAAAAATCATCTTTCCTTCACAATTCTTCCATCGTCAAAAATAAACTTGAAACAAAGAATGGAATCTTCAGTTGTGGAATAGCTTCTTTATTTACTGCGCAAGTTTTTAACTGTTCAATGACACTTTTTATAAAACTTCGCTCAATCGTATTGTGTTTCAATGTGTTCGATTGTTATCACAATCTTGATAACATAATCAATAAATAATTCTCTCAGTGAGTGACAACACAACTTGTATGTTCGGTCGTTACCGTCTCTGTTTATGTTTTTTATGTCTATTGTGTTTGTTATGCAAGGGACGTTTGTTGTTTAAAAATGAAAGTTATTAAAGAAACATTAAAATTGTTATTGGTTACGGCCCTTGTACTCATGAACGTGGCTGAGAAGGTAATAGCCATATAGCCATATTTGTATTGTCCTTATGAACCTCATTGTAAGTTAAAATATGTGTTTTATTATTTTGAACGTTGCATAGTTTCAGTTATTTTACTCCATTTGCAATTAACCTTCCCTTACGGTGCAAATGACAGCAGACTATTTATGTAAAGCCTTCGATGTGACAAAAGAAAGAACTTACATTTACTAATAACTACTGAACTTGGTAAAGTTGTTGGTCGCTCGTTTTCTTTTGTCATTTGGTTCTCCATATAGTTTCTTGTAGACTGCATTTCTAAGATGTTAATAATTTTGCTTAGGTTTGTATTCTGCATGATTCCTCAAGATACTCAAGATATTCCTGGTAAAAGATTCAGTTATCACAGTTAAGCTCAAAAAAGCTATGCCTGGAGTTTCCATTTTGACTAGATTAATTCCCGGTATTGTCTCTTAGATCTCAGAGTCTAAATATTCATGCAGCTGAATGTCGCGTAGGATCATCGCCTTATTTGTTTGATCACAGTCTCACACAATTTTTGAGGTGATCCTGGAAGGGTAATTCATTAGAGCTACTGAATTATAAGAGAAAATAAGTTTACCTTAATGTGGGAAAAAAAAAAAACAATTTGAGCAAATGTTGTATAAATTGCTATTTAGAAAATTGAACACTGACTTGTTTGTATAGACAATAGAGCAAGCTTGTTGCTAGAGTAAAGTACAACGTAGGTTCATACCTACCTAACTTTTGAATTATTATTAAACCAGACTATTAATTAATTCCGCAGAGTTTTTTGGCACATCATGATCAGAGATCATAATAATGTAGATAGATCTGTATCTTATTATTATGACAACTTTCGTTGCGTGTAACACAAAATTCGGTGTACTTTATTAATCAATAATCAATTAATCGCTTGGAATTATCCTTATACACACATTCACTTAAGGTACCAAACGGCTATCTCAAGCAATGGCCAAATATAACGTGTCAGTGGTGACTAAAAAGTGAAAGTCTCCTGGGATGTCTTGTTTCCATCCTTGGTCACCTATTTCTTAGAAAAGATTTTCAGTGCCCTATTAATCAAGGAAACTAAATTACCATTTACTACAATTCAACATGAGCTCCGAATTAATCATTCATATGATCGGGTTTGACTGTTTTGGCTGAATGATAAAGCAGGCTTTAAGTTCTTAAGAAATCCGATGTCTGATTGACGCTCCCTAATGGATATCACATACCAATCTTCTCTGATAGAGTCAACGATGATTATGAATCGCCCATCAAACATGGTGATATGTCATTCTTCATTTGTATGAATACTGACATAAATAACAAAAATAAACCATGAATATTTTATCAAGGAAAAATCACTAGAAGCGGCTTTTTATTGTTACACAATAAACTTAATCAAAAACACATGTTAATCATTTTAATTAAATAATTATATATAGTATGTTAAAATCACAATAAAACTTCTTGTTTTATGTAACTTTTGTCGTCATTGTTCTTTGTGTACTTCGGTTTTATATTTGTCTCTTTATGTCCTGTTGCGCTCTTGCTCTATCAAAAATCTGCTGCTACATAATTCTCCTTGAGTAAATACTGGATTTCCCAAATAGATCTCGTACATGTTTTCAAAGGTTTGGATTTGACCTTTATTTACCGTCATTGCAAAGGTTAGTCGTATTGAAAATTGGGTTATGATTAAGGAAAATGCATGGATTGTTTGTTGCTATTAATTTTGTTCTTAAAAGACATACTGCTTGGCCTTTGTTTTTGCCAGAAAATATTTACAAGTGTAATGATGTTTTCAAACAAATATGTCTTAAGTTATCTTACTCCATTTAACCAGACGACAAATTCATATTTCTGATTAACCTAACTATAGTTTGAATTTTTGTTTTTAATTGTTGTACATGCACTCCCTTATATATCGATCCTAAATTTTTTCTTTAGTATTTTGGATAACCATCATTTTGAGATACTCTCATCACTAAAGTCCTTTAGGTAGCTCTTTGAACATATTCAATCTAGAATACATGGTGCATTTATGTTTGGCTATGAATCATTCTCCTTAAAATAATTCCATTAAATGCTAGAAACTCGCCGAAAAAAAATAACACCATATTATGTTCCACAATTTTCATTAATCAGAGGGAGCCTAAAATAGTCGTAATGTTCAGCAACCTGTTCACTTTCGTTGTAAATTCTGCTTTGTAATTCCCTCTGCTCTGCACCGTTCTTAAATACTCATCCACGAATTCGTGGTCTTTCCCGTATTCCGATGTTTTTGTGTCAATGTTTACAGTCAAACAAAACACTAAATTCTGTAAAAGATTTGTGTAAAATAACCTTTTCGTAAATACGCTTAATATTTTTTTAGTGTATGCTTTTTGAATATTTAAATGGTGAAGTACACACAAATTTGAAATTTGTTTCCTAAACAACATTTTAAAATAACGAAAAAGATAAAAAGAGTTTTTGTAAACTAAAAAGGGTTAACAACCAAGATTGCCGCTAGTGCACCCTGGCTCTTAAGGTACGTTCTGCCTGGAGCTGCTTCACATAGCCATGCCCAGTATTGCTTTGTGGACCAGACTTTAGAGTCGTTAGTCAACATTTAGACTATGTCCGAATTGAAGAGGTTGGGATATATCCTGAAAATATCAAACTAACTTATTTCTATTTTTTTATCCACAAACTTCTTATTGTCAACTGGCAGTTCGCGAATGGTCTTCAATTAGCATTTGGAAGAAACCTTCATCACTTCATCAGGTCAAGTGTGATACAACAAATTGTTTTACACGCGAGGTATGGAGAACACATCCAATATGTGTTCATCGTCCATTTATTCACATGGCAAGTATTTCAAAAATTGTTTTTGTCATGAACTAATTTTAAATGGTATCCGTACTCACCACTAAAATATGATCCACTGAATGAAGATTTTCTCCGAATGAATAGTTTCATGAATTCGCTTGTCAGTTCAGTCGCTTGACAAAAGTCGCAGTTGATAATCGCCAGCGATAATCGCCAAGCTATAATCGCACCATTCACCCCAGACAAAAAGTACCTTTAATCTGATTTCTACTCTCTTTGTTTGAATAATACTACCTTAAAAGAAGTAAAATGGTTATATTATCCTAGTACCCAAAAGGTAAATATAATAAAGTGAAATGATACAGAGTAGTGTGGGGTTATTTTGCAGTCAATGATTAGACCTTTTAATGAAGGATTGTTCACCATTGATAAGATATAGGATTAGCTGGCTTATTTAATGTTTATAACATAAAAACTAAAAACAAAAAACAATACACAAAACCTAAATACATAATTTTTTAAACAATGGTTATGCACATTCATGAAGCTCTCTTCTTATTGGAAATTGGTTATTAATTTAAAACAAACACGCCAATAATTTAGGTTTTTATTTCTGTGAGGCCTTTCGTACTCAATGAGCATATCATATGTGGGTCTGATGATGCACAGAAATAAAAACCTATATTATTGGAGTGTTTGTTTAAAATTAATAATAAATGGTTATGTAATTTATATATATATATATATATATATATATATATATATATTTTAATTAAATATATTATTCTGAAATTTTACAAATCTATTAAACGTAGAAGTCGCAACCAATCGGTGATAATCAAACCTCCTAAAAACTTTATACAAAAACTTGTATCAACTACAATATACGAGTATTAGGTTATCAAATTATTTAGCAATAACTATAATAAGCGTTTAACTATAACTTTTGTATTTGCAGGAAGTAAATAAGCCTATATTTCGTTTCGGTTCATGGGATTTTGCGACAATATTAAAAACAACTGCTTTTATAGACAGAACTTTATTGATCAAAGAATTTTTGAAAATGAATAATAATATATTAATAGTGGCTCCTAAACGTTCTGGGAAATCGACAAACTTGAATATGTTGAAATCGTTTTTTGAAATCGCTGTTGATAAAAACGGGCAGCCAAGAAATCCTAAGGAATCAGCTAATTACGAGTTGTTCAGTGAAAGAAATCTAAAAATATTTTCATCTGAGAAATTACTTTTCCACAAACATTTTGGAATGTTTCCTGTAATTTTTATAGACTACGGCGTGTTCAGTGAAATTAACAGCTTCACGAGTGCTGTAGAATCGTTTAAAGAAATATTGTTGAACTGTTTCGAACAGCATGAATACCTGATTCATAGTGGAAAATTGTGGTCCAATCAAGATGAAAAAAACTTATTTATGAGATATAGCGGATGCCCTGGAATTTTCTCTCTGAATGAGGATGAGTTGAAAAATGGCTTTATGTTTTTATCGAGGCTCTTGTTCAAACATTTTAATAGAAGAGTTATTGTTTTGGTTGATGATTATGATGCTTTCAAGGATAGCTCTAGTTTAAAAGATCACTCTGATTGGGATAAAGTCTTAGCTTTCATTAAAGAAGTAAACAGCAGATTACTATTGAGAAATGACTGTTTAGACCGAGTTTTGATAACAGGCACACTCCGCCAAGATGTCAGTACACCGCCCGTACATGCAGACGTCTTGCCAAATAATATTGTGGAGTATAACTTCTGCAAGTATAACTGCTTTTGTGAGTATTACGGCGTAACAATGAACGAACTTGATGAACTGTTGTCAAAGTTTTTAACAAACAATTTACAAAGAGAGAAAGTAAAAAGCAACATCATAATGCAATCTACCACATTGGAGCAGAACAACCAGATATATAATACATGGTCGGTTTTACATTATTTGGCAAACTTCAACATAAGTGCTATTTAACTACAAAAACAATTGTGCAGTTTTGATATGTGTGAAGATGGTTCTGCCGTGAAAAGATAAAGACACCAAGTTTCAACCATAGTACATAAGTATTAAACTCAAGAGTTTAGCATTCTTTTCAATCACGAACTCGAAGGATTTTCAACGATTAGAATCCTAGCAAACATCTTTCAATGTATTCCAAGGATAGAGTGAGTCAATTCAAGGAACTACAGGGAACTTTTATCTTCTGTAAATGAAACATGGATCAATTACTACTAGCTTGAACCTAAAACAGTCCAAGAATAGGTTTCCATAAAGAAAAGTATGTACCAAGAAAGGGAAGGACTATTTGTACTACCAAGATTTAAAGTAAACTGCGTTTTGGAAATGTCCAGGAATAATTATCCACGGCTGGAAAAGTATAAACCAATTACATTTCAGTATGCATCATAATTACATTAATTTTAAACATAGCAAGATACTCTACGGATGAGTTACAATTCCTGTACAGTTCACATTCCTATAGAGTTTTATCCAAAAATTGAAGAAGGTGGTGAATCCAACACGTTTTCTCTCTCCTACTCAAAATATTTGGATACTACGCACCAATAAGAAACTATTACTGATTGGAACATTGTTGGATTAAAAAGTAATGCCTATTTTTTATTAGTTACTCATATATTTATATAATTAGGCTACGTAGAATCTTTATTCATAGAAATGTACAAGCGATGTATAATTTTGCACAAGACGAAGATCTGAATTTATAACAACTCTATGTGGGGAAAAAAATCTGAAAATAAATAGAGTTTCTTTCAAAAGAATTAAGTATTGTTCATTATTTTTCTGACTTTTTAAACTTCCCTCCTAATACATGTTTAAGTAGCCTAATTAACAATTTATTGGCACGAAATCGTATTATTATATTGAATTATTTATTTTACTAACTGAAAATACACATTTTCAGTACATATCGTGCTTTTACACATTTTACAGATTTATATTGTATGGTAACTACAGACCATCTCAATCTGCTAATCAAAGACCTCACCAGTCTGTTAATACTCTATCGATCATAAGAACCCTTAAAAATACTTGAAACCATTGAGGATTTAGATGGGTTTAATTTAAATTTGCCAGGAATTAAACATTTGGGGTCCAAAGTATTAATTATGTCAAGTAAGTAGAAGTCTGAATATATTTGAAATAATCTAAATTCTACACTTAGTATTTTACGATCAAACATTGGAAGGAAATAACAAAACAAAAAAAAAACCAATAATTTATGGTAAATTAGCCTTCAAATTTAATGTTGCTACTTGATATACCATATATATTTTTAGAAACAACAATGTATATGTAATATATGTGTATATATGTATGTATATAGAATAGAATAGAATAGAATAGAATTTATTTATTCACCAATCATACATGTATTTGGCCCCGCTAAGTTAGAACTTGTCAGCGGGGTCCAGTAATAACAGTTTTGTGATGTACTGGTGGAAAACAAATAAAATTATAATATAACATACGTGCTAGAAAAGTACAATCTATTGAGTCTACTAGTGGCACAAGTGGGCAAATCCATGACAGCGATCAAAAAGTGGTTACTTATTAATACATATATACCGCTGCCTTCAATCAAATCAATCCAAAGAACAGCAACACATCATTGATAATCATAGCAATGCTATATTACAGTTCTAGATTAATTAATATAGCATACATTTTATTATCTTAAAGTCATTTGATTTTAGAATCACGTGAGGGTATACCGTATGCAGCATTCATTGAAGGGGATGAATTTCCTAACTTACTCCCCCCCCCCGGTCTCTCCGGTAACAAAAAAAAAAAAAAAACTATATTGCACCAGCTGTTAATCACAAAACTACAGCGTACTATAGTTACATCTACAAACTGTTCCATTCCGACCCATCCCTGGTTCGTGAAGGTTATGGGAATATGAATATAACCTAAAAGTTAAACTTGCAGTGCATTAGCACGTGTAATTTAAACAATTCAAAATAAAAAAGTGATTGCTTTCAATCGTAAATAAAGCAGCTAGTGATGCATTTATTTAATCCTGCCCTGAAACCTGATTTTACTTTCTTTAAGTGTTTGTGTTACGGTGTGTTTGTGTCTCCTAGTGTTTGTGTCTCCTTGTGTTGGTGTTCATATATTTTTAACAACTAACCACTCTTTAAAGACTATGTAAAACAATTAATATAATAAGTGCAAACAACGTGATCCGTTTCTAATCTCATCCTCTCAGATTTATAGTAGAATTGCTCCAAAATTGTAAATTTTGAACACATTGATTTTACCTCAATGTTTGAAAAAACCTTTGAAGTTAATGTAAATTATTAACTGTTATATATTCCTAACACATCTCAATAATTAATCATTGCAACTATGAACCCGTACCATTCTCTATCCTGAGGGTCAAGCCCAGCAGTAATACTGCAGGTGATTTTATATCCGGCCAGTCCACAATCCAGAGACAATATTTAAGTACATGGGCTACCTACCATTTTTAAGTCCGAGCATCCATCAAGGTTTATTTATCGTAGCAGCTTCAAAATGTCGATGGCATATTGACTCATGATATGCTTATCATATCATTTGATGTATTATTATTATTATTATTATTGAAGACGTAAGTATAGCCTACTAACTTCTGCCAAGCTGTGTGTGAAAGTTTTGTAATAGTCCACTGGGGATATTAAAAAGTTTTTCACATAATCAAGTAAGAAATGGCAAACAGATCACTAAAAATCAACAATGTCACAGTTATGTGGTGCCTTATTGAGCAGCCGTCATATAAATATGATATAATATATATATATATATATATATATATATATATATATCCTATATTATATACTCTTAGTTACTCGTATATAGCCTACATATTCCGATGCATATGCAAGTTATATCATTCTTAAAGATTCAACTAAGCCACCATAACCCCGCTTGAACGTCTTCCCTGTTTGAACATGTTAAGAGGCACCTTAATGCCTCGTAAATTTTTTTAACCGAATAAATGATATTTGGAATTAGTAACAATAGTTGCTTTATTTCTGAGAATATTTTATAAAGGGTTACATCAGACGCACTACCCTGGCAAACCTTTTTGGAGATTTGTTTGAAGCTAAAAACAAAGAAAAACTGAGTTCGCTAGTGATGCTTGACTATTCTCAGGCTAGTGATCCTACTAATCATGAAATGTCGTTGTCAAAATCATTATGGATTTGGTTAAAACGGAAATGGAAGGAATGAAATCAAATCTGGAGGACCCATGCGAGGTCAGAAAACTGGGGACTGAGACATCTGAATACCTCCTGGAGTGCTTCAGGGTAGATGCCTTGGACCTGTTTTGTTCAATTTGTACACATCGGACTTCCCTAGATGTGTACATCATTGCACACCTTATCTGTTTGCGGATAATTGCCAGCTGTACTTGTCTTATGAGCCAGGCTTGCAATGGATGTCATATTTCAGACAAAATATGACTTTACACTATTTTAAAATAATGGACCGTCATTATTTTAAAATAATGGCATATGGTAGCGCCTAATGGAGTAAAACTTAATATAGGCAAGTGGACTATCTTCCTTCATCTAGCACCTCACACACAACCTGTTGCAGACCCTAACTGTGAATGGTATTAAGGTTAATCTTGGTGACGAGAGTTTGTGCGTTTGCGACACTCTGAGTCATCTTAGATAAAGATTTGTTTTTCGCTTACAATGTTACTTAATATCCAAGGTGCCTGAGGGATTTATACTGGTTCAGAAATATACTACCAGAGTCAACAAAACTGCATCTAGTACAGTCATTGGTCTTAGAAGTAATTTATTATTGTTACCCTCAATATAGGAATAGCATTTCTAGAAATGACGTTCAAAGAATTCAACGTCTACAAAACACAGTTTCTGCTTTTTTTCAGTGTGACGATATTATCATGTGTCACCCTATAGACAAGTTGTTGTTTAAATGTTCCCAGTGGATATTATTTACAGAATTCTGATTAGTTGCGTGGCTCACGAAGTACTGATTCATCTGGAACCACAGTACTTATGTGAAAAGCTGAAGTATCGGGATGAGGTCTCAGAACATAGCACCCATAATGACCATCAGCTCCACTCTCCGCATGTAAAACTTGAAACTAGCAGGAAGGGGTTCTCTTACTTTGGGCCGATCGTGTATAATAGCTTCTCTGGGTGCCTAAAAACTTTCCAAGCTTAGGTTAAAAGAACTTGTTAGAGATTGAAATATTTTGTAGCGTCATAAGTAACGATACTATTAGATTTAAGTGATTAGAGTTGTTCTCAAAACCAGCTGTAACGGAGAAACGTTCCCAAAAAAGGTATTTTTATTCATTGGTTAAATACAATACTGTTATATTTTGTGAATAAATAAATTTCTATATGATTACAGGTTTTTTTAAGTTCTGACAGTGTATTTATGATCGGCAGGAATAACATAAAATTAACACTGAACCTAGAAGTATAGGTACCAGTTTGCATAATAAACAAATGTGGTTCAAAACTACAACAATGCTATTGTATTTGGACCGTGGATGCCACCTTAAAATTAAGACAAACATACTATTGAAGAGTAATAAAACAACCAAAACCACAATTTTAAAATTTACTAGGAAGAATTTAGTGCAGTCCACTTCTTCACAGACTCTGCTCAGATCAGATAACAAGATTAGCATATGCTCACCAACGTTAGCAGACAGGAAATTTTTGAATATAAAGTCTAGTAGTAGCAGATGTTGTTTTCAGCAAGGCTAGACTAGATTCCCATGGTCTTGTTTTTCAGATTAGATATAACACTGTAACTGAGAGAGGAGCATAAGTTGGTGCAACCAGTTTTTGGTTAGGTCAATCCTTTTAATTTCATAGAATTACTGTCTTGTTAGATACTTTTCCTGAATAGAGGACAAATTGAAATATTTTGTCACCCTACGCGGAATTAAAGACATTTAAAATAATCATTTAGGGCAATTCTGTAACCAAGGCTAGTAAAAAACTATTTTTTATGAACACACACACACAAACACATGCATGTTTTCTTTGTGCTCTTTCAGTTGTCAAGGTGTCTGATTGTTCTGCCTGCAATGTCCCTATTCCTCAAGAAATTGATTTTGTAAAGTGATCAAGTTGTATGCCTAAATATAATTTTGAATGTGCAGAAGTAGTAGAAGACAAATGGGTGCATTATGGGACTAACAGAAGCGAAGCATTAAAATGCTAGAATTGAAAAAGTATTAATTTTTATATTAATAATTAATTTTTCACAGATATTAATTTTCCTGAAGGTAATTTTTATGAAGTAATTGAAGGTCTGCATAAAGACATTTTAGCAAAAATGGAGGTTACAATAAAAAAGAACAGTTTACTACCAATCAAAAAACCTATTATTTTGTAAGCAAATAAATGATTTACAAACTTCATGTCTTCTTAGGTTGACAGCTTTGAGGGAAATTAACAGAAGTTGTAAACAAAATTAAAATGTTAGAAAAAGGTCAGGAATTCCATGTCTTCAATTAAAAGCAAAACAAGAATTGAAACAATATGGCAGAAATAGGAACCTCCAGATAGAAGGTGACCCTGAATTTGCTAATGAGCATATGGAAAATACTATGGTTAATCATATGGTAACTGCAGTTGATGAGCCCATAAGACATCCAGGCAATGCATCCATTCCCGAACAAACAAACTTAAGTACCAGATATGCACTAACTATTTTGACTGAAGTATAGATCAATTTTGGGAAGGCAAATAAATATCAGCTTCCAAGAACTGGAAGACACAGGAACGGTAACTCATGAACACTTGCCATCACAGACAGGAGTTCAATTTGTAAACAATTTGCCAAATTCAGTCAAAAGTGCTCCAATGCTTAAAACATTCAAAACTAGTCTGAAAACTGCTTCGATTTCAAAAGCATTCTACAGCATAGACGAGTTTTTGGCATATCAATGGGAGTCCGCAGAATTGGCAGACCGACCAGGGGCAATTCTAATGAATGCCAATGAGTCAATGTAGAATGTGTACGTTTGAAAGGGATCTAGATGGAAGAGTGTATGAATAATGTTATATACCGCTACCGTAAAAAGTTATTTTTATGGTTTTTCTGATGATTTCCGTACAATGTTACCATTGTCTTCGCGATTAAAAAAATATTATTATAAGATTCGGCATGTTCTTGCGACCAAGCCTCATCAAGAACTTAAGTCAAAAACTGCTGTAATACAAGACAGAATTTTCGTTGTTTACATGTTTACGCATCATTAACCGTTCATAACAACCATTAAAACCTATTAATAACTACATTATTTACGGATCGATTTTTATTTTTTGGGTGTCAAAATATTTTCTAGATTTCCCTAACTTTTATGATTCTTTAAAATATTTTATAACGTTATTAGTATTTGCGGTATTACGATTTAAAAACTTCAACCGTCTGCCATCTTAAAGCGTGATGTGTTAATATAATATTAATTGTCTCTTGATTTGAGGCTAGAAGAAAAGTAACTGTACCACATTTGAGTGTTCATTGTTACTGTTTCCAGAAATAAAAAACTAGAAACACATACAGACAGACAAATGGTAAATGAAAAGAGATCTAGGTATCTTGGTTCATTGGTTCTATTTAGTTTTTAGCTTATCTTGTTTCATGGAACAATAACCTAAAGTTTGTGTGGAGAGTTTTGTTACCCCTTATATAATATAGTCTATTTATTATTAGTCTATTTACACTGTCTGGCATGTTTTATATTGCTCATCTGGTAACATGGGTTCCAGCTATGTGAAGCACACCTGTTTAAAGTTATATTTGGAAGTGTATTTTTGTATGATATTCTACACATAAAGATGGGTTGGATTTCCATTTGGATTATCTTTTTTAATATAATAAAGATATATAACTATATAGTAAAGTTATATAGTTTAATCTACGGATTGATCTATTCTCAATATGTAATACTATTTATATGCCATGCATGAAATCCTGTAATTTTAATTTATATTTTATTAAATAGCTTAACAAAATATGTAGACATTTTACTGCATATAACTAAAAGGACTTTATATAGAAAACAATTTGAAATATTTTTTTTAATTACGGTATTATAATCTTTTTTTTCAAATCCTGCACGAGCCGTAGGACATAATATATTATGATGTATATATTTTAAACTCGTCTTATTCTAAATAAAGCATGTTTTAATTCCCTCCAACCTTATACATACTGTGGAAAAAATCATATCCTTATGTTCGCTGTTTTTGTGAGCCTGTTTCCAAAAAAGCCCAAATTATTTACTTTAAATATATACAATTTCTTGAGTTAATTTTATAAATATCTTTCTATCTTTGAAAGTACATTACTTAAAATGTTGTAACTCCATTTATTTCAACATCAAAATATTTAATCAATCTAAAATCATTCTTGTATTAATTCATACTCAAGCATATAAAGAACAAAAATAATGAACAACTAAACACAAGAAGTTGAATTCAGTATGTGCTTGAGAAATATTTGGGAGGCTTTAAAAGTAGGATTTAACGTAATTATGTCGAGTTTCCATTAGTAATATTAGAATATCAGTCAATTTTACACTATTCAAGTGAAGAGGATGCTCTACCTCAACTTTACATCGAGATCAGGTATAAGAGAGATATTGACAGTATGGTGTGGGTCCGCATTAACAAAGCCTATCACTTAAAAGAGCTGATAAAATTTCACTTTTGTTTTTTATATGTCTGTTTGTCTATATGATACGAGTATCTATAGAAATAATTCTTTGTTTGAAGGTTATTTTTGACGATGGAAGGATTGTGAAGGAAACCTGAAGAAGAGATCAGATTGCAGATCTCGAAACTTAGTGTTACTGATTTCTTGTTTCACTGAACGATGGCAAATGTCCGGAAAAATCCTGTTTCCTTTATAGAACTAAATTACCTACAAACTTAGAAATTTATGAAGCTTCATTCGTATATTTGTCTACGTCAAATTCTATTATGTGGTGCATACCTCTTCATGGAATTCGGCTAGGCTTTAGCAAAGCCTAACTTTATACAGGATATTTCGAAAACGAATTAAGAACGAAGACTTTAAATATTGTGTTAAACTTCATTTCTATTATACTCGTAAAAAAGGATCGAGTTGATGATGGTTCATTCAGTTCAAGCGATTTGGCTGAATGTTATAGTGAAGCCTGAAACTCAGGAGGCATCTGTCTAGAGATAACGAATTCAGCTCTGGACTGCATAGTAAATTTTACATGAAACTACATTTCTACATGGACAAGATCGAGTTTTACGATGCCGCGTGTCCCTCCAGGATATTTGGATGAGCGTTAGCAAAGCCTATCTCAGTGGGATATCTCGAAAATGAATTAAGATTTAGATTTGAAATTGTGTATATTTTTTCCGCCACCAGGAGACTGGAAAGGATCCTCTTTTGCCTGTCTGTGTTTTCTTTTTTCCGCTGGATATCTCGGAAATGGATTGATCTATGTATATTGAAGTTTAATATTCGGGAAGCTGGCGAAATTTCTCTTCTGTTTGTCCACAGGATATATCTAGAATGAAATAAGTTATCAACTTGAAATTTTGCTGTAACTTATTCAAAGCATGTTACGTGACACGTGGTAGCCTATGGCATACTCTTACCTTATAATTATTTTATAATTACAATATAAATATTGGCGTACTTCTTACATTCCGCTCTGATTTACTGTTATTAAATACTTGGTGAACTAAGAAAAAATTTCAGAAAAGAAAGCCATTTTCATAGTGTTTCCCCATCGGAACTTCTGATTTGTTTAGTCAGTATTTACTCACTACATATAAATTAAAACTGTTCACCTTTTACATTTTTCCCTCTTTTAAAATATAGTTATTTTGCCAACGGCCTAAATAGCCTTTGTTTAAAGACATCACGCTAAATTTCAACATAACTGTCTAGTTTTATAATATAAATGGAGTTTTAGACAAAAAATCAGATGAATAGATAGACAAACGTAGCGTTTTATAGAAATCCTGGCTTTAAAAAATGTAGAATTTGAAATGTAGTAACATGAGAAACACACGCATAATTTTAATAAAGCAAACAAATAATTTTTTTTTATTTCTTAATTCTAACCTTGTTTGGTAAAATAAGACATTCTGTACTTTTCTTTACTTGTTAAATCATTTTCTTCAAATCCAATGAATGTGTATACACTTCTCTCAGACCACAGGATTGAGGCCAGTCATATCGTTTTTACGAATGGCTTGAACTTACAACCATTTCCTCCCACTCCTTTCTTTAATTATACCGATTGCTGATTATACCAACATGTCACCGCTGATTGCTGATTCTTGTTTATTCACTGGGCCACAACACCGTTACACCCTCGATGATGAACCTGTCAGAAATGACACATGGCTACGATAAGCGGTCGGTTTTTGGCAAGGGATTCCTTAATTCAGTAGCTGTCAGGTGTTGACAAATAGGCTGATAACTGTCAGGTTTGCCTCGATAGCGGCAGTCTACAGTCCACTTCTGAGTGCGACATGCAACTGCTCAAAGTGCTAATGTTGGTTGCCAGGATAGGTGAGTCAGTGACTTCATAATAACGAGTCTTTCCTTTTTACGATTATTTTTTCAGCTCGGAAAATTATATCAATTTTGAACTGATATACACGTTACTTAGCAAAGGCACGATATCGCCTAATTAGCATTTGAAACGCAATTAAAAACTCTTCAGAAAAATAAATATAGCTCACTGTAAACCTATTTTAATTAGTTTAATTCAATTCACTAGTAAGCTATAACAACTATTTTGTTTACTTGTTGGAAAATAGCTAAAGTCTCACTCATAATATGGTTCTGACGATCCTTATCAGTTAATTCAAGGTCGTCTTATTGGTTTAAAGACTAAAATTGAGGTTAAAACCTAATTGTAAACAATTAGCATATTTTATGCTGATAATAAATAACTTTTTATTCTCATTTAAGACGTAGCTTAGCTGTTTTGGAGAATGTACGTATTATATATTGGTTAAAAGCTATTGTTTCTTGTGTAACATGAGATGCTACTCGTGTTGTTTTTATTTTTTTTTTTTTTTTTTCATAAGCTAACTATATATTTATTTTATATGCTTTAATTGATTAAGTATGGCATGAAATCTCTCCCTCAAATAGTCTAGCTTAATTAGCAAAATATGAAAACACAATATTAGTTTTATTCTTAATAATTTTTAATTTCCATCAATTAATTACTATTACAAATAATGCCTAAATACGTATGACTAAGGTATATGCATTTTAAGTAATTACTAGTGTTGTCCTTAAAACTGATTTATAGTTGTAAGAGTCTAATAATTATTTGCGCGTGTCTTTACAACTAATTTGCGCTAGGTGTCAGACTGATAACCTAAAGGTAGGTGTGTCGGACTAAGGAACTAAGGGTTAGCGTTTGGACTGAAAACCTAAGGGTTAGCGTGCCGGTCTGATAACCTAAGGGTTAGCGTGCCGGTCTGATAACCTAAGTGTTAGCGTGGCAGACTGATAACCTAAGGGTTAACGTGTCGGACTGATAACCTAAGGGTTAGCGTATCGGACTGATAACCTAAGGGTTAACGTGTCGGACTGATAACCTAAGGGTTAGCGTGGCAGACTGATAAATTTATTGAGGGTTGTCAGTTAGTTTCTACCGATGGCCAACCGTTCTGATTTGGCTAACGTTATTCGATTTTGATAGTTGTAATTAAAAACTGTAAAACAAATTAAGAAAAAAAGAATTAAAAGAAATTAGTTTTGTTGAATAAATTAAGATCAGCCACTCGTGCCCACATATTAACTGAATCCTTCTTCGTGTAGGCTTCAATTTCAAATTCCAAACGCAAATACCGAATCGAAATTAAATTTTTGCTCCGTACCGATTTTATTTCCGTCAAGTGCACTACAGTACGTAAATTTATTCCTAGACAAAAATTGTACCTGAATAACAACTAATAACGTAAATAATTTAAGTATAGATAAGGAGGTTACATTTAAATCGTGCTTCACCCCATAAGACAGTTTCTAAAGGAAACACACAAAAGTATGTCTAGCAGTATAATATTTTAGCTGTATTAATAACATTTATAGACTTTAAACAATCTAGATCAATTTCAAACATAATTTTGCAAAACTTATGAAATATTATTATGAAAAAACATTTAAAAAATTGGGCAAAACACGTTTTTACCGAACTGAATGAACAAAGCATGGTTTCAAAGAAATTAACTTAGACTCCACGAGACAAGTCTGTGACAGCGTCAGATTCCCGAGGATGCACCAAGAAAAATGTGAACTCTGGAGCTAAACTTAACTTTCACATTAAATCAACCCCTGCCACCATAGCTTCATTATGTGTAATTCTTTTTACTTTCCTAATACCAACAATATCTTCATAGAATGAGTTAAGATTTTTTGTGTTCAGAAAGTTCCAGACTTTTTGTAAATATTTTACATCTCATATTTTGTTTGTAACAATAAAAATACTCATCCAAAGACAGGATAGTTGTTTTTTTCTGAGAATCTTTTCTACACTACAAAAAACTCTATCGGATGGAAGAAAGCTGTGGCCTCTTACTAGAAAATACAAATTGACTTTCTTGATGGATGTTGTAGGTTCAAAAAAGTGGATAAGGTTTATCAGCACAATATTTTTTTATTTTGTGAAGTGCACCCATCACAAAATAGTCGTAAGACACTGTTTCCTTTGGAATCAAAACATCTGAAATCTGTCGGGCAAATACTGGTTAAGCAATGGCAGACGGTGTTTGTAGCCTGCATACTTTTACCTGCTTATTCCTCGAAACATGTGAAAAATTTCTGGCTTGTAGTCTTCAAAATCAGTAATACAGAAATTGTGTAAATTAAACTTTCTAGCATAGAATGCTTCCTGAATCGGTGTCTTCAGCAAGGGTTCAATTTGATGTAGATCAAAACAAACAGTAAAACAGTAAAGTACTTCCTTTTTATTTGTTCATACAATGCTTTGTTCTTTGACTGTGAACTCTTTTCTCAACCACGTACTTTTGTTTTTCCCAGACCCGGGAAGTGCATTTTCAATATTCTCTTTAAGCAAGATACATGTAGCTAACGCAGGTGACGTAAACCCACAATTAAACGCTGTAGTGAATACTCTTCTAAATATTGCATCATTTACTTTTGTAGCCCGATCATTGTAGATATTCCGAAGAGATTCCTTTAGAGATCTAATAAACTCCATTACTTTTTATTGTTTTAACACTATGATTACTTTTTCTATCACCCTTTCTTGTCTCACTAAGTTAAAGCTTACTTTCTTAATTGTGTTTTTACCTAGTACGTCCAATTCCAGAAACAAAAATAGGGAGAAACTGTTTGGAAATCAGAACTTTTCCGAATTTTAAGATTGGTAACGAGTAGCTTATATTTTATCCATGTTGTGATCCAGGATTTCCGCTACTCTAGATGTACGCATGTTTGCAGTACTTGTGCTTACTATAACAATACATCTTGTATTATGTTGTCAGAGAGTTTATAAAAGTTGCTATTAAATATTTTCAGGCCTCTAGGCCTAAAGTTATAACAAGAAAACTTAACAGTATCATGTAAACAGGTATGAAACATATGAAACACAAGAAGTTTATTAGCTTAAGCATACCTGACTGGCTTCTTCTTTTTCTGATTGGACTTTCTGACGCTTCCCTCCTATATTATTTCTCTTTCTTCTACTAACAATACTCCCTCTATCACCTCCATCTGGATCACTCACTATAATATTATTTACTTAAATAATAAACTATAAATAAAATAAATAATACAGATAAACATGCTTTACAACAGCTAACTAAGCACAAAAAACTATAGAATAGGTTTATGAATCAAATGACAACACATAAGAAGTCACATCACCAAAAAAAACTCTAAACCTTTATTGGCCGAGTGGAAAAAGCACAGTTTGATCTCGTAAAATTGGCAGTTGGAAAAAACACACTGATTGAAATCTTAGTTTTTAACATTTCTTTTCAATAGGAAAGAGCATTCTTTTACTGAAAAATTGTGTTTGTTTAGGTGCAAATTACGTAGAGAAATAAAAAAATCATTAATAACTCGTTTTCCAAACAAATGTGAACTAAACACAGTTTGAGTGTTACCTCCTCACATGTAATCAATATTTACAATAGTGTCTAAGGGTATTCACAGAACGAAACGACCTAGAGAAAGCTGATAGTGTTATTGCCCAAGCCGTGGCTTTGGCACTAATATGAATTTCACTATCTTGTTCACAATAAGTGGTCTATTTCTAGCCTTCTTCCATTCAGAATGTCTTTACGACAAATCGCACAACTCAGTAGGACTACACTTTGTTTCTATAAATTAACGTTTATTATACAAAATGTAGTGTTCCATTACGAAAAAACCTGCAATGGAAATGTAATTAAAATGTTAATATGAAAAATATTGTCTATAGAATTATAAATAGCCGTTTTCAAGCTTTACTATAAGGATGCACTTACTTGATATATTTATTCATAGATTAATTATTTCATTTCACTTCTGGTGCTCATAAAAACTAAATTTATAATGCAACCTATGGTAAATTTTTATAATCTTTATTATGATCTGACATCTATTTCAATCAACACAGACTTTCGAATTTGCATGTCCATTGACATTTTCGACTGTATAAGTCTAAAAAATTAAGTGATGTACTGATTTTCTTTATGGTCAAGGGAATCCTGTAAAAGATGTGTTCCTTTCGTAAATTTTCTGGAATATTTCGATGCTACGAGTATTTGAAATAAATGTGTGACAGGCACTTCGGCAACGGTACATGTTCCTTCACTTGGCCTTGGCATGTTCCAAGCCATCCTTCGTGGCTGATTTGTCATTCGATATAGTCTTGCAATGTCGCTAGACAACAAAAACAGGTGTAAGAAGATTTCTGACAAATATTTCGGTAAAAGAAACCTCCTCTCGCCTTCACCATTTGTTCATTTCCGTAATTGGAGTTGTTTATATAGCAAAGTTTGTTTATCAGTTTACATTTTTTCTATAAAGACTGTGTCAAGTTTAACGGAAGAAGATGGGGGACGTGAGTTACTCGTAAGGGTTCAATTGGGTGTTGTACACGAATATCCTATTTAAGGTTTATTTTACTATGTTTTATACACTGGAATTAGGACTACTTGCGAAATTTTTATTATTTTGTACTTTTACTAGTTCATGAGAGGAATCGGTAGCATGGAAGGGTGAGTTGGAACCCTCGAAAATATTACATAAGAGTATGTATGACAACAAGACAAAAAAGAAATAAATTTATTTCTTAAAGAACGTGATACATCTGATCTTTTTCTTGTTTGACAGTCAAACCAATAAATAATCCTCTTGAAAATATTCTTTTCAAATTTAAACAAAGTACAAAACAAAGATTTTGAAAACAAAATAGAGTGTAACAAAGCCCACGCTGTGTGTGTGTGTTTATCGTGCTCAGTCTAACCTTAAGACGAAACACTAATAATAATATACACAGATTTAATGACAATCTTCATGTTAAACGTATTAGATAGAGAATCCTTAAAAAAACATGCAACACACTGGCAGGCAGAACAAGCAGTTTTCGAAAGTGTCATTCAAGACGATGATAATTTGTCATTGTGATTTTTACTGCTAATTACTTAAGTGGTTGTCGGTCAGTTGAAAGGCAGTAAAAGTCGGAGCTGTCATCACTTGATAGATGGTTTAGTTACCAATTCAAATGGCCGTGGCGGTGCGAGCAGGGCCGGGCGTGTGTGTACCTGTACGGTAGTGTCCTGTGTCCTGTTATCTCAAGATAGCTCGCGCCGACCTCCTGTCACTCGTCTCCTCTTCAGGTGCCATTTGTCACCGTAATGACTGTCCTTTGTTGCTCCAGCAATTAGAAATTAACAGTTGAAACAAATAAATAGCATAAAACACAATTACTTATCAAATAAACAAATTATTATCACATTATATTACGTATAAACTTCACAACTCTTCACTATAGGCTATTAGTTTTTTTTATCTATGATTTCACCATGATACACCTACGTACAATAAAATATTGTTCCACCAAATTCTATATGTGTATTGATTATTTGTAACAGAAAATATATAGACTTAAGCTAATGATATTCTACATTTGAAATTAAAATTATATTTTATTTATTAAACTTAACACATTCACTACTGGACTTTACCGCGTGTTCTTGACTTGTGTCTGGAGGCTGTCTCGCATAAGTGCGTCTGCAGCAGTCAACGAGTTAAAAGATTTGTGAAACAGAAACATTTTTGGTAGATTTCATAGAAATCTGTCTAATACAATTTATTGCCCTCATAACGGAATCTCCAAGGGATTTTTTTATTTTCTCCCATTATGACTCTTAAGAGTTCAAAACCATTGTAATCGGAAAATTTATATAAATATGTATTTATTTATTTATATTATATGTCTGTGTGGACTTAGGCAATATACCGCGAATTTCTGAACAGGATACCTACCGATTTTTTAAATATCTGGATTTAACTGGTACAGAAGAAGT
The DNA here is from genome assembly GCF_021130785.1 of Homalodisca vitripennis. Taxonomy (NCBI): domain Eukaryota; kingdom Metazoa; phylum Arthropoda; class Insecta; order Hemiptera; family Cicadellidae; genus Homalodisca; species Homalodisca vitripennis. The sequence continues at coordinate 41,363,623 of NC_060209.1, read as the reverse complement.
GCTTAGAAATAATTTGGATTAGTTCGTTATTCAATCTTCAAAAATTAAAAGTTTTAAGATGGTCACCATTTACATTAAAGCAAAAATTATAACTCAATTAATTCCCAACAAAGCTCAAACCAATACACTTTTTACATCTTACGTAATTATAAAGAACATTTACCTACTCTTTAATTTTTTTTTATATATCAAGCTTTCAAGATGGTAGCCATTCAAAGTTGGAATAGGTCTGGTTATTTATCGGTTATATTACTATCACACAAAAAATAGCCTAAGTGTTTTTATAAGTTAAAATAATGTTTATTCCGTGTTTTTTATGTCATGCATAGTCTCCAAATAGCAGGTGTACAAAGTTGTAACTAGTATACAATATTCCAGGGTACAATGAACTTTATATCCTGCAATACGGTGTCATATTATGAACAATATAACTACCGTAGTTCTTAATAAATTCAGACAAAACTTGGTACATAGGCAGTGTTTCTATATGGTTTAGATGAGTTCGTTGGTCAGCCTTGAACAATGAAACGTTTTAAGGTGGCGGTCATTTGTATTTGGGTAACACCAAATGAAAAACAATTTTGAGAAGTGCCTGATGATGGAATCATTGATAAATAAAATAATAAAATTTATATTGCAAAAGGTTTTATTCATTTACCAGTAATAGTAAATTAAAATGGTGTTGTATGTTTAAAAAAAGGACGAAGATGAAAAACTAGTGTATGGGTTGTAAACAATGATCTTCCAAAATCATATGAAAAATGTATTGCTTTAAACAAGCTTTAATCAGACATAAGATAAACACATGTTTATAGAAATAGTGATGAAGAGAATAAACGACAAAGAAGACACAATATTCATATTAAGACAATAAAAAACCCTAATTAACCATTCAACATCACCACCCGTCGGTCCCGACTCCACCTTAAATTCCCAGTCGAATAATTCCAACACCTATTAGCAAACATCACTCATTCACCAAATGTAGTTGACAGTGTAACACTCTCATAATCTTTTGACTCTTATGAGGAAGTTGACTGTATTTGACAATAAGTGCAGAGATTAATGCAAAATATTTTAAACACCCATTGATTAATAAAGAGGTTATGACTGAAATAGCCGAATTAATCCAAATGCCATTCAAAATCTCTAGATTTTATGTGATTGCAGCTGGCCAGATCACGCAGGCGGTGGGAGGATGGACAGGCACAATCATGCAGCCTTTCACTAACTACCTCTTCCGACAAGACGGCTGTCCCAACGCTGAAGGAATCTGTCCTGATTCTAACATCACCTACTTCTTATATACAAGGTAACAATATCTTCAAATTTTAGATCTTTTGTAAAATATGTCAAAATTATTTAAAATATGTTCTAACAAGAAATCATTGTTGGTTTCAGAGAAACTCAGAATTCCCCTCATCAATTGGATCCTCTGAATTTAGACACTATCAAGAAGGCAAATTTCATACAAGGCGTTCCACTAAAAGTAATCATCCATGGCTACACGGGCAATAAAGACTACTCACCCAACATGGAGTTGAGACCAGGTGAGGTGTAATAATCTTCTCAGATTTTATGCACGATAGCCTACATAAAATTACAATTGAAAATGCAACTCATTTCTTAGAGTATTACTGTACATGAACATTAGAAATGATTTTTTTTATAAACACGTTTATATATACATATATACCCAATGAATTTATGCTGATTGAGCAATACAGTTAAAAGTTAATAGCTAGTTTTTGCCTGCAATAAGCAGTTTAATCTTCTCCTATGATTAGAAATAGCATGGTATTTTAAAGAGAGTTGCTGGTTACAAAGGCTCATGGTATATGTATAATGTAAGATGAAAATAACATACCTTGCTACTATCTCAATTTTGTTCCTTTCACTTTTCCTATATTCTTAGATCTATCGATTGTTATAGATACATTTTAATAATGGATTTGTAACCTAATTTACTAGTATTACATAGTATCCTAGGTAATCCGCTTACAAAAGACACTGGGCGATTTTATTCACGCAGGGTGGGGTAAGTACCCCTCTGCCGCTGTGATGCCGCCCTCTCCCAGTATCCCCACCACTGCCCGGCACTCGCCCGCGTACTCTATCCCCTGACCTGACCAGCGAGGACAGAATTTTTTATTCTGTCCTCGCTGGACCCGATCAATGCCACTTAGCGGCTAACCTCACACCAAAACGCAAGCTCCCTGGATACGTCTATGGCTACATTAGTCTGTCCAATTAATATTTTAGGCTTGTATAGGCCTACACACAAAAATACAATACCTAGGTATACTAATAAAATAGGTAAGTAGCTGCAGTTTAAACAAAATGGCACAAGCGAGACGACCCACACAGCTGATAAAACAGAGACGAGGAAATGCTTGTCCCACTCCCCACCATTGGAGGGGGCCCCTCCTGCGCGTGGCTGCTCAGATATTTACACCTGCGCAGGTTTCTTTGCGAGCGGTTTATCTATAGTACTAGAAAATTAGTATGGCCAGTATCTGCAATGTCTCACAACTTCTACACTTCAGGGGTTATATACAGTGTCTCACAACCTCTAAAATGTTCAGGGATGACAATACAATATTGCATGTTACAGCATATTTCAAGCATGGAGAGTACAACATCGTGACAGTAGACTGGAGTCCTCTGGCCAAGGAGCCGTGCTACTGGGAGGCAGCGCACAACGTGGATGCAGTGGCACATTGTGCGGCCGAGCTGCTGGACTTGGTGTACCAGACCCGCAGTGAAGTGAGCATCAACAACACGCATATAGTAGGCTTCAGCCTGGGGGCACACACGGCCGCCACGCTTGCCGCCAACCTCAAGTCTGGCAAGGTGCCACGGCTCACAGGTCAGTCGATATATCCAAAAAGAACATTACAGAGAGTTAAACAGACCTATTATTTTTGTTTGCAGATTAAATTATTTGGGCATTAACTTATGAATCACTGGGAAACATATGAATCTTCTAATTGAGGAGTTAATGCACTTTTGTGGTTCTTAGTGTATTATATATCTGATTTGCTTGTATATAGGCCTTTATATATGGTTTTTCATTTTGGATGGGTAGATGTTGGCAGCCTGTGGCGGCCATGTTGTTTTGGTGTCAGCTGTTCACTAGTGTATTGTTGTTCAATTAGTTCTGCCATGTCCTCATCCGTAGACTAATGGATATAGTCTCGGCTCTCTGACTGAGAGATCACGGGTTCAAATCCCGGGGAGGTCCAATCAGGCATAGACACGATTGATAGAGTACTTTGCAAAATAAATTCCAGCGTAATAAAATAAAAGAAAAGTAATAAAAAAAATAATAATAAATATCAGTGTACATCGAAGCCAGCATAGCTTAAAGCAGAGGCTTAAAAAAAGAGAAGGAAAAAAGTTCTGCCATTTCATTACAATTTATTTCATCGTGACAAGTTACACGATTGAGCAGCACGTTCAGATTATTAAACTTTATTATCAAAATGAGTGTTCATCAGTTAAAACATTACGTGCGTTGCGACCATATTTCGGCAGACGCGGAGGCCCTTTAATTTCAACTCTTCAACATTTGGTAGCTAAATTCGAGAAGACCGGTTCGGTAAACAACCAGCCTACACCCAGACGTCAAAGGAACAGCAGATCTATTAACACGTCGCCACTGTCCGTGAAAGTGTGCAGAGGAACCCGAGGCAGTCAATTCCTCGCCGTGCACAAGAACTAGGCCTCTCACAAACTTAAACTTGGCGAATTTTGCGTCTGGATTTAGGCCTGCATCTGTACAAAATCAAACTGACCCAGGAGCTTAAAGTTTATGACCATAGACAACGCCGTTTGTTCGCCGAGTGGGCTTTGGAGCGTTTGGAAGAGGACCCTAATTTCGGCCGAAACATTATCTTCAGCGACGAAACACATTTCTGGATGAAAGGCTATGTTAACAAGCATCATTGCCGTATATGGGACAACGCAAACCCATATGCGAGGTTTCACCAGGTAGCGGTGCATCCACAAAAAGTTACTGTTTGGCGCGGATTTTGGGCTGGCGGTGTGATTGGTCCGTATTTTTTTTTAAACAACGTTGGTGAGGCCATCACTGTCGGCGAACGCTACAGAACGATGATAACGGATTTCTGTTGGCCCAAATTGAACGTGTGGATTGAAAACGACATGTGATTTCAGCAGGATGGCTCTACGTGCCACACAGCGAACGAAACCATGAACATTTTGCATGAACGATTTGAGGGTATGGTTATCTCTCGCAGAGGTGAAGTGAATAGGCCACCGAGATCGTGCGATTTGACACCCCAAGACTTTTTTTTATGGCGGTTTCTGAAGTCGCAGGTCTATGCCCAATAGGCCTCAATCAACCGATGAGCTTAAGATCAACATAACCCAGGCCATCGCTCAAATTCAACCGGGTTTATGCGGCAGATATTGATTGAAAATTGGACCACTCGAATCCGTAATATTGTGATAAACCGCGGTGGACATTTGAACGATGTTATATTTCCACACATAATGGCATACATGATGGGCCTTTCAAATGAAAAATAAATTTTCGTTTAATTCATACATAGCGTGTTTTATTTCATCTCAACATCTACCCGGCCAAAGTGAAAAACCCTATATATATATATATATATATATATATATTATATATATATATATATATATATATATATATATATATATATAAAGTACTTTCCAAGTACTTTAAAGTTTAAACAAAAACAGAATATCCAGTGCTCATGTTTTAATTTTCGAGTTCTCAGAACCCTTCATCAGAAACGCATTGAATTAAAGGCTGCGCTCTACCACTCTGGTGAACGCTGATGCAAGGGTTTTGAATCTGCCTCATTGTAGGCTCATTTTTTGAGCTATTACAAACATATTGATGTTATTTAAGTAACTAAATATTTGTATACGTGCATTAGTTTCAATTTCGATTCAACTTAAGCTGCACATCAGGTGAAAGTTTTAAAAAAAAGGGTATTTTCAACGTTTCATAAAATAAAAACGCGAATTTTTATTAAAGAATAAAATACAGACATTCGTAGATTGGAGTATAGTAAGAGTAAAACTGCAAAACGGTGTATTAAAAAGTTCTGATGTTAAGGTACAATAAGGCAGACATGAAAGGTCTGCAAGCGCTATTCAACGCTCTGTCAGGTGGCGCGCGTGGCGGCTACAGCCGGAAACTGTAGGCAACTCTCCCACTACTAACCTGCTGGATATTTCCCCTCACCCGCTTTCGCTAGGTTATAACGTGTGGACTTTCAGTGTTGGTGTTCCTTCAATTTGTTGATTTATAATATCTACCCCGCGCGGCGCCGGGTCTTTCCAACGGCCATGGACGAAACACTACTTACGCGCCACCGTTGCGCGCCCATGCTATGAATGATCGTGTCGTGTGGAAGCTCTCATATACATCTTCATATCACCGAAATAGTGTTGGCGAACTCTTTCCGTAACAATAAATTCGTAACGTTTAACAACTACCTCTACCTCCTGGGGAACAATAAAATTATGAATAATGTCAATATTTTCAAAATATAAGTGACATACCTCATTATGAGGTATTTTGTTTAGTGCAATATTATAGTCTAACTATAATAGGTTTTATTTGACTTAATGTATGATTGCTTCATTTGATTGTTAAACAAATCTCATTACATAAGCAGCTATTACCCATTACAAAAATGAGGGAATTAAAATTTTTAACATTTTAATTAAAATTCCACTTTTTACTTTTTACTACAAATGCTTATTGCCAGAATAGTTTAACCCAAGATACCCTCGAGGGCTTCCTGTGAGAGACAGACTAGATAACAGTGCAATAAAATGCACCTTAAAAACTCTAATGATTAGAACTTCAACTATTTCGGATTTCAGTTATTGAGGTAGTGCGTGGTATTTTTGATTGAGTTAGGACGATGATTTATTGTTATCATTAAACTGGTACTCGACTACCTATATAATTATCGAGAAAAAAATCACATCCGGTCGGTAAATACCGAAGAAACGCTCTCTACAGATTCAAGTTTTGACGATTTTGGATTTCACTGGTTGATTGGTTGAGGTAAAAGTGGTACTTATAATTGTGTTAGGACATTAATTTTATGTAATAATTCTACGCCGACTAATAAAATATATAATTATCGAGTAAAAAAACAAAAATAATCACTTCCGATCGGAATATACTAAGGAAAATGAAATAATACCTCAGTCAATGAAATCCAAAGTAGTCGGAACTTCTTATCAGTAGAGTTTTCCGGTGTATTATCTGACCTGGCCTGTGGTAGAGCGCACCCTTAATGAAACATACAAACAGAACCCAAACCAAGAATTAAAAACATAACCAAAATAAATTTTTTTTCAATAAATACCATAACCTACAAGATTCCAATCAGCTGTATGTAGAACGTTTGTAAATGTTTACATAGAACTAAAATGTTTGTATAAGAAGGAAAAGAGAATCGTCGTAGGTTCAACTAATCTGGTTGCCTTGATTTTAAAATTAATTGATGTGCAATTTCAACATTTCTTAAATTTATCAGATTAGTATTTTGATTGGAATTTGGCTCTAAAATGGTAAATTCATTTTAGGCTGAAGCAATTTTCTATATATATATATGTGTGTGTGTGTGTGTGTGTGTGTGTGTGTGTGTGTGTGTGTGTGTGTGTGTGTGTGTGTGTGTGTGTGTGTGTGTGTGTGTGTGTGTGTACATGTATATATATATATATATTTGTTCTCTTATGACAAGAAGCTTATACATTACACTTAGTCCTGTAAGGACCTTAGCGCTGCTTCTGGAGTGACAGGATATTCAGGATGAGCAAGGTTATGGGGTAGGGACTGCTTCATATCGAGATCTATGAGGAAGAATTAGGGCACTAATCTCAAAGTCATGTCCCTCCAGAAGAAGGGGAAGCCAGCTCTGAACCAGCCTCTCCAGTCAAAGTATAGTAGAGAATTTATAGCATGACCGGTGACTTCGAGATGCGCCGTAGGCAAAGACGGAACTAAAGTGGTGGGGAGTGGAGCGGCTCAGTCTGTTGCCGTATTTAGCCTTGTGAACTTCGGTCTCCAGTCTTCTATACGTGCCGCCCAAAAAACATTCGCTTGTGCCAATTCACGAGTTGTAATACAATTTGTGAATTAATTGCGTTGTGCTCATTACGTTTTAAGTAAAGAGTTTGAGATGGATCATAATGTAAAAAGTAAAATTGGAGGTAGAAAGGTTATACACGGCCAAGCAAGAGAAGTGCTTCCCATTTTATGAAACAGGAACCAGAAACCAACACACTTATAAATTTGAAGAAAGTTCAACAGCGTGTGTCGTAGAGGCAACTGGAATTTCTGAAAGTACGCTGAGACGAATTTCGAAGGAGGAAAAAAAATAAGTCCAATTGGCAATTCTTTTAGTACGCCCAACAAAGTAACAAAACGCAAACATACTAAAAGTAATCTGGACAATTTTGATTTGGGTGTAGTTCGAAGAACAATAAATAATTTTCATCGACAACGGGGTTTTGTTATGTTAACTATTGCGTGTGGATCGTTGGCGTTATTGTTATTTTAAGTATACATCATTAAATTAACTTGATACAAGTTGGTAGATAAAACTGAGTTTTTTCTTATTCTACTGTGTATATTGACAAATTAGTTTAACCAGTTTTATATTAATTTTTAATTTAGCAGCTAGGCTATGTCAGTTGAAAATTTTGTAGTGTATAATTGTATCTACTATCGTAAATCTTGAAGCTTACACGGTTAGTATATGATAAATTGAATTTTAATGGCTAACAAAGCGTAACAATTACAATTCTGAACTGTTGTCGTCGTTGGAGATCAAGAATAATATAAATTCCTACCCTTTCCCAATTTATGAGAACCCTTTCTTACCACCAGGTATCTCTACTGCGAACTCATTAAGAAGGGTGAGCTATGAACACAATTTCGGCAGAACATAGTCATTGTTAAGATCACGTACATCCGGTCCCAATATTTCCAAGATTTCCTGTATTGAATTCCCCATCATAAAAGTCCGTCGCCGTAACTTCAAAAGAGTCTAGATATGTTCAAATATTCTCAAGGTCTCCTATATTAAATTGCTCATCATAAAAGACCACCGTGGTAAGAACATAAGGGTCTAGAAATGTTGGCAAACACTACAATATTCGGCTCCCGCCACCACTATGAGCCGGGAGCCGAAAATTCTCAGTAGGGTTAGTAGCACCGTATTCACTCCCCTACTTTAGATTGTGCCCCCACGCGCTCAACTCCTCCACTCCTCACGCGCATCCCATCGGTCATGCTATAACTTCCCTAGAGTAGGTAGGGGGTGGCACACCCTTGTTCAGGCTGGCAAGAACCCCTGATACTTAGGGAACAAACCTCACCAACTTCAACAGTCACCTCCCGCAGTAGACTAGAACAATCAAATTACCCTTGCACCTCAGAATCTCGACATTTGCGGTTAGTGATGTGCCGTTGCTGGACATCCATAAGGTTGCCAATATTTAAGTGACACATCGGTTTTTGCTGTGCCCAGTGGTAGGTTCAACTGGAAGCTATAAACCAGCCAGAAGTGATCCCTGCTGGGTCATCTGCTTATAATACATAGCAAACAAAAACAAAAAAAATAGCATTTTTAGTTTTTATAAAATAAAAACTTTCTTATCTTGTTACAAAGCATTCAAATCAAGGTCTGCAAATAAACTCTTACCGCTGAAAAAATGTGAAAAGCGTAGCAATGCTTCTCATTATGGCAGAAAAGGTTGCCTAAGGATACCTGACATGTAGATAAAACATGCAGCATATTTTCTTACCAAATATGCTCTAATAACCATTTTCATATTGTAACAAACAGTTCATAATTCTTTAATAACTAAAATGTAGGTTGCTCAAATTTTACATGTATCTTACCACTCTTACTCTATACAGCTGTTTAAATCTATTGTATTCTCAGCTGGTGGAATATAAATTTGAAGCAGAAGCAACATCCTGTTTCAGAGATCTCATGAGAAAAGTTTTATATTATTTAAATTTGGCCAGAAGTTGCTGTTACTGGATGTCAATGGATGTGACATTGTTTACAAGAGTAATGTGCTAAAGCTAAGTTGACAGATAAGTTTATTACAAATGGTAAAAGTCCACAGTTTTCACAGACTGTGTGTGACACTTCGGAGGCTTAAAGAAGGAACACACCTACCACAAGAATCTGAAAGCAATAGGCCTATATATTTGAGTTGCACGTTCTTGTACAAACATAGTTACTACGTGTAATAAACCAATCTTTAATGAAGAAAGAAGTTGCCCACTTTTCCACGACTGTCTTTCCAACCTGTATGTACATGTATAACACTTATGCAATCATCCTGTACGTTGCTATAAAGTAGCTGTTGATTTATTTATTACTTCCTGCTTCTCTGACACCTGTTTAGTTTTATGTGCTTTCTCTTTGTACCACACCTTTGAACAAGATTATGTCTGCACTAATAATAGTTATTGTTCGGAAATAAATCATGCACTGAATGAACTCTTGTAAATAAGAAGAAAAAGTTCTATCAACACAACTAGACGCTCAAAAATCTTCTGCTATAAGATAACTTTTTATAGATTTGGGCTTGGAATAACACATTTTAATTTTCAAATGAAATATTTTAAATGCTTTTCTGGAGAACTCATTAATACTATTTAATATATGTAGATTCCAGAATAGTTGATTATCATTCCCTAGTATCAGCCAATGGTTAATTTTATTGACGGCAAATACAAAATTAACTATTTTATCTTTATGTGAACCCTGTTTATTTAAAATAATATGGTCATAATTAAAATGTCCTGTTGAACATTTGGTCTTATGTCATAATAGGCTTGTCTCTGCAATATATTGCCTGTAAGAATAAAATAACTCAACTTTAAGAGCTTTAACCCTTTTGCGGCCAACGTCCGTTACATCGGACGTCCGAAAACCACGCTAAAAAGGCCAACGTCCGTTACATCGGACGTCTGAAAAACCAAGCTAAAAAGGCCAACGTCCGTTACATCGGACGTCAAGAAAAAGTATGTTTAAACGGTGAAAATAAACATTTAGATACTATTTAAACTATAAAATAGTTTTATGAGGAACTAAAGTAGTAGTGTTCAGTTACATTAGTCAGTTGGTAGAAAATGTCTACTGATGTGCAGCTGATTATTTGGCGGGACTCAGCTGATTTGACACACGTGGTGGCTACACTGCGCGCGCCTCCTTCCGCCTAACCTGTTAGTCATGCTCTGTCGCTGCTTCTAGTTGCGTCGTGTTTTTTTGTGCTTTTCCATTATGAGTCGATCACCATTAAGTGAAGGTACTATAAACGTTATCCTTCACGACCCTAACTATATTAGTGATAGTGAGTTGAACGTCATCCCGAGTTCGGCATCAGAAAATGACAGTGATGAAAATGAATCGGTTTTGAGAATTGGGGATTTTACCTCAAGTGTAACCAATAGTGTAAATAGCTCTGTAAATAATTCCAATGTAAATATCTCAGCAACCGAGCTTCCGGATCAATCAAACTGACTATTCAAGTGTGAGTGAGGGCCGATGATACGGACCAGGACCCTTCATTCGACCCAAATAGCGATCGTAGGCCTAGACGTTTCCTTGGTTATGTAGCTACAAGTCGTGAAGTCAATAGGTCAGTTTTATCGTCTTCTGATGAGGATGAGGACTTGGTGCTGAGAACAACGGCTCTCCTGCAGTACTTCACTGGGGCTACTGGAGGACGTGGAAGAGGACGTGGGCAAAGACGAGGACGAGGCCATCTTCCTGACGAGCATCGTTTTGAGTGAGTCGTCTTCAGATTCTAATCACGAAAGTGACGGGTGGGACGATTATTTTGGAGAACAATGACCCCGGATTCGCTCATATATTTTAGCTACCAAGAGAATCCCGGTCCAAAACATTGCCCACCTCGAAATTCTTCCTCCCATCTCATACTTCGATCTGTTTTTCCCCTTAGCGTTTTTAGTTCTGATAGTTACTCATACAAATAATTACGCTAGAAACTTCATTCAACAGAATAACAACAGACTGGGTCCCCAAGCCAGAAATCGACTTTGGAGACCGGTCAGTTATCTAGAAATAAAAGGATTTTTGGCAGTACTTATCAATATGGGATTGAACAGAAAACCAACCATTGACATGTATTGGTCAAAATCTGACTCCCAACATGTTCCCTGGTTTAGTAAAATGTTTGCACGGAATCGTTTTGAGGCAATTCTAAGGTTTTTTCATCTGGTAGATGTAAAAAATTTACCAAAACCTAAACAGCCTGGCTATGATCCTTGCAGTAGATTCATCCCTATTATTGACCATGCAAATAAAGTGTTCAAGCGATATTATACACCGCATGAACATATATCAGTTGACGAGAGCTTGGTGGGTACAAAAAATCATACTCAGTTATTGCAATACATGCCCAATAAACATCATCATAAATGGGGGGATAAAATTGTGGCTCCTTTGCGATAGTGTATCGAATTACTGCTTACAATTATTTTTGTTACAAGGGAGCGAAGGGTAATGGAAACAAAGAGACTGCAAAAGGGCTAGGCCATAATGTTGTTATGAAACTGTTAGAAATGGGCAATTTATTAAAAAAGGGGTTTCACGTTTTTATTGATAATTATTTTACGTCCATCCCCCTTGCCAGAGAATTGTATTCAAAACAGACAAATATGACTGGTACTATACGTCTGAACCGAAAAGGCATACCAGCAAAATTGAAACAAAAACTAAATGTTGGTACTAACAAGTACTGCAGAAAAGAATTCATGCTTATGCTTGGTAGCCGCCTAAAAAAGTCCCAAAAGAAACAAGTTGTTCTGCTTTCGACAAAAGCTTTGCAAAAAGCGATCGCAAATGTAAGAAAAAAGGAAAAAGGTTTTTATTACAAATAGACCGTCGGTTATTCGCAACTACAACTCATACATGGGTGGCGTAGACTCGTCTGACCAGATGCTTTATTGTTATCTAGACGAACGCCGTACTTTGAAGTATTGGAAAAAGGTCACTTTTCATGTAATTGGCAGAATGATTGTAAACCTGTACATACTTTACAAAAGAGAATACCGACAAGCCCATGTCTAGAGTTCAGTTTACTGTGTCCATTGTTGACGGTATTGCAGCTGAGTGGCTTGGTGACCCAAGCGGCACTCCCTAGGCAGAGAGCGGGCGTTGGTGATGAGCTTTTACAAAAACTGCCGGACAAAAAGGAAAGAAATTGTGCTGTATGCAGCAAAGCAAGCACAAGCAAAGAGGGACAAGAAAAAAGACCCGATTTATTTGTAAAAAGTGTAACAAGGATGTACACCCTTTGTGTCTTCTTAAACATACTTGCTAAACACAAAATTTGTAGCCTAAGTTCTTTTTTTATATTTCATTTTTATTATTGTCTTTCTCCATAGTAAAATATAGATTGTAGTTTTTAAAGTTGCTTTTATGTTTATATTAGTTATAGTTTGTAGTTATAGTCAGTCAATAACAAAATATTGTCAACAACTAATGTGTGAATAAACAGTTTCCAAAAAAATATTTTTTTAGATATTAACAGTTTTTTTTTAAATTAATGTAAACAACTTTTTTTTAATATAACAATATAATTTTGTGTGTGTGTATACAAATATAAGTGAGTAACAAATTAAAATTGTTTCCCACAGCAAAAATATTTTTCTTTCATCCTATTTTTATATCTCAAAGTGAAAAAGGCTAAATACATAAACTAAAAATTACGTTTGCTTTTCTTGTTAAACAACAATATTTTGCAATCTAAGTGCAATATCTTGCCAAAATACTAAGCGCTTATTTAGTAGGCTAATAAACAAAACAAAAACCATTACGATTGGGTGATAAACAAAAAAGTTTATGATGCTTTAACTACAAGAGTGCGAAAACAGTGCGGCACTGGCCGTGTTGCGCAGTAATCCGGCGGGCGGAGCTGGCCTCAAAAGGGTTAAGAGTAAAATTTATAAGTGGTTGGTTTTAAATCCTTTTTACAGTACACACAAATTTTTAAATGTACCAGTGTCAGACTTGTTTCTTTGTTAGTTTTAAGCATTCTTGTTGTTTATTTTGTTGATTTATTTATTTTAGTACTGGTCATCACCTATTTAATTTCTCTTACGAATTAAGTTTTGAATTTGTTGATTTTAACTAAGTTTTTATGTGTTATTTTATCCTGTTGTATATCTTATTATTTATTTTAATGTTATATTATGGTCAGATTGGTATGTCGTTTTTATGTTTATTATAAGTTGTTGCATTTTTGTTGTTTGGCTGCTTTTATCTGTTTAAGGCTTGAGTCATAAATTGTTATTGTTGATAGAGGTATTGCATATGATTTTATTGAGATGTTCTCTAATTTTAAATTGTAAATAATTATGACACAACACATAATTCAGTGTATTATGTATATATTATAAATTTTTACAACCTCTATTGCATGTATAATGATGCCATTAATGATTAATGATGATGATGATGATAATTTATGAAATTAATTTCAAGGCCTTAATTGCCTTCTCTTACTTTAGAAAGCCTCCTCATAAAGATAAAAATTAGATACAAGAGAAATTACATATGATAACAGCAATGGCATACTAACCTCCAAAAGAGTCGGCAATGAATTTGTACATTTGAACAGGTCTAGATCCTGCACTGCCTCTGTTTGATGACTGGACCAACTCTGTGGCTAGCCTGATAGACCCTGGGGATGCCATGTTTGTAGACGTGTACCACAGCAACATGGGCCACAAGGGCAAGAAGGCTGCAGGGGGAGTAATTGATGTCTACCTCAACAATGGTGCCAACCAACCTGGCTGCAACTGTAGTTAGTGGACTCCTCACAGATAAGGATTAGATTTTTAAGACCGATATATATATATATATATATATATATATATATATATATATATATATATATATATATATATAATAAAAAAAGAGGCCGATACATTAAAAAAACTGAATCCTCCTGGGAAAGTGTAGGAAGAGTTACAAATTTTGCAAGGATCTCTATCTCTGCAACCCACTGCTTCTCACTATACCAGATCAGGAAGTTTGAGACCTCCAAATGAGGCGTAATTGGTAACTCTTAGGTCAATAGTCCCCAAGGAAGGTTTCTTGTAGTTATGAATTAAAGCTGATTGGATATCTTTGATTTTGTTAGTGATGTACTCATGTACAAATTGTAGGTAGCAGTACAAAAAAAGATAACTAAGAATTGTTTAAGGTTGCAATTTAAAATATAACATTTAGGAACAAACTTCATTCAAATAATGGAGGACATAATAATTAAATTTATTTATAGCCTATCAAGTAAATTTGAGTTATACTTATTTTTTAGTAATATTAGATTAGTCGATAATACTTTTCCAAAAATTCTTTTTCAATTATTAAAAAGCTCTTGTTAAAATAATAAGTAATCTTAGGGTAAATTTTAATTGGCTGAGAGTTAGCGAAGCCAATGATTACTCGAAGGGCTGGAAATATTTCATCTCTGTCTGTCTGTCTATCCCCACAATATCTAAAAAATAACTGACATATAGACTTCAAATTGAACATGAAGCTTCATTCCTATATGAGGAACACTGAGTTTGATGATGGTACATGTCGCCTCATGGGATTTGGCTCAGTATTTTCAAATAGTTTTACATTGGCCATAACAAAAATGTGAATGTTTCATGTGGCAAGATATCTCAAGGAAGATTTCATCTGTAGACCTTAAATTTTGCATGAAACTTTGTTTGTACATAGACAAGAATGAGCTCTACGATAGTACATGTCAAACCATGCAATTTGGTTGAATGTCATTGAAACCTATCACTCAGTATAGAGACAAAATTTCTCTTTTGTTTGCTGGAGAGATGTAAAACATTCTTTTCTGTAAGATTGTCTGTTGCCCTATCTGTCATTAATTAAATGAGCTATGGGCTTGAAACTTTGCATTGAAGCCTGTTAAGCATCACATAGTGAGGCTTACTACTTCCTACTTAATTACATTAAAACATAAAACCAATATTTAATACTTTTATTTTATTTTTTTGTGAGGCCTTTCGATAGCAAGGCTATCTTCTTCAGACACATCACAAAAGTGTTACTGTTGACTTAAAAAAAAAGAAAAAAAGTAATTAAATATTGGTTTTATGTTTTAATGTAATTAAGTCAACAGTAACCAATATAAGCTCTATCTACAACATTACTACTTCCTAGTAATTTCAGTAGTCTATTGTAAAATCAAATAGAAGTGGTGTTATATAGTATTACATATTTCAATGATATGTTGATAAGAAAATTATTTGGCTCTGTTTTACTCTCTCAATGCACTATATCTTCCAGATCGCAGCTGTGATCATGTACGAGCTGTAGAATACTATGCAGAGTCTATCACTTCTCCTGTAGGCCTGTGGGGCTTTGCTTGCTGGAGCTGGACATTCTATACAAACGGTTTCTGCAAGGTAACCTCCCCCCAGGATCTGGTGCTCCTTGGAGAGCCCATCTCCAGAGAGTGAGTTATTATTACTTATTTTTTGTATTCTAGAAATTAATTGAATCCAAGGAGGGTAAAAATTATTTGTAAAAAGCGTTATCAACATATTTTAACACTATTGAACACTAAAATAGGAAACGGAAAAGGTAAAAATAATGTTAGAAACTCCCTGACTGCAGCTGCATCATCAAAATGATAATAACTGGAACCACTTTTTTTAAACAGTTGCTCATGTTGATGCATTTAAATTTTTGGAGAGTAAGAATTTTGAATAGTTTTGGTTGAGTGCAAATAGCCTCTGCAGCCTTTTGGTTGGTTTTTTCATTTTGGGAAAAAAGTTTCATCTTCACTTTGGGTTTCACATGTTCCAATCTTTCTTATAACAAGAGGATTCCATATTGTTAGAGGGTTGTTAAGTATTATAGTATAGTATAGTAATAGTATATTACCTAAAGCAGTGCAATTTATTAGCCATACTTCTTATATGACACTCCCATTTTGGGAACTCATCTAAATAATTCTTTAAAATGTATTGACATCTACTATACTAAGATTTGTGTTTTCTAAATCATTTATGAGGTTATTGGTATGTTTATTGGTTTTTAAATGAACAATCATTCTTGTTTTGGCATTATTTAACAGCAATCCATTATTTTTTAACCATTCTTTAAGTTGAGTAACCAGGATTAAAACCCCAGATTACAAATTTAAATTTAATCAAAATACTCAGCTATCAGGAGCAGCACATCAGTAGATCCCTAAAATTGCATAAGGTTTATCTTACTATACCATAGCAACTTTAGAGATACAATATTCTATTTTATGTATTTTGAACCTTTCATTCAAAAGTTAAGCAAAGTAAAATGTTTATAGAGAAGGGTGTATGATATATTTCATCGTTCTGATTCTGTAACCTTTTAAATTGCATAACTCATAAACCAATTAAAATATTTTAGGGAGCATGGAATCTACATGGCTTTTACCAACTCTACGACACCGTTTCTCCTGCCACCTTCAACATACATTGAAGATGACAATTTAACTGCAAAAATTGATGTTAGTTGTAGCTGGATATGAAATAAAATATTGCTATTGAATTACTGTGGAATTTGTTTTGTCCTGAAAATGAGCATTGAACTACAGTATATCTTAAATATATCATTTAACCCCACTACCCATCTTATTCACTTTGACTTTGGTATATGTTATCAAATTTAACACCATTTTTTATATCTTTATTTTTAGTATATTTTAAGGTAGATTTCTTTAATCTGATATTTCGATTGAACATGTTTTAAGTGTATTATAAAAAAGAAAGTGTCATAAAGGAGAAATTATTCAAGACAACAAGTTCAAAAGTTTTTAGGATTTTTTCAAGCTAAACTAATTTACTAGGATGAAAAAAGACGTTTCTATGTAAAATATATGTTTCAAAATGGATCCTCCTTTTGAGTTATATTCCTAAAACTTTTCACTTTAGGCCTTTTTAATAGATTTTTTACCCTCACAATTTGTTTTAACTGGACACTTTTAATAATTTGTATTTATTTGAGTGCCCTTTAAATATACTCGTATAAGCATTATATTTCAAGTCTAGGCAAAATCATATGTATCAAACAAAGAATCACTATACCTTATGTGTACAGACAAAATAAAACACAGAAGTCTCACCGGAACACACTCCACAGAACAAACATAAGTCAGATTTACATACTAACTACCATTGACATGATCTAATGCAGTACTAGAGCTACTAACCTTCGTGAGGCAGCTAGTTCCCAATTATCCTTGAGAAAATTGAATTTTAGGAAAGGTTACCAATAAACATACTATAGATAAAAGCCTAGAGGATAATATCAAAAATACATCTATGATAAATTAGATTTGAACAACTACATTTTGTTTGTTTGTTGTTTTATTCTGTGGTGTACGTTATATGATTTAATTTTTTTATTGGCAGCACAATACTCAAAAATTTTAGATATATAAGTAAATCGACTATGTATGCTGACAACACTGCACTATTGCTAAGTCAGACTGACCCAAAACAACTAGAGATAGACAGCTTTATAGCACTAAGCATGGCAACGACTTAGTAGGTAACAAAAGTAAAAGTCAACTACTAATATTTGGGAGAGACAGAAAGACCGTAGGGTGACTCACTGATCTTGAAGAAGTTACCTAAACCAAATATCTTGGCATTATAATAGATGACAGTTTATCATGGACACCCCATATTAACTATTTGCAGTAAAGTAAGTTCAGGATTATTTGTGGTGCGTAAGAATGATGACCATAAGCGACTGAACTACAGCCAAGACTGCATATCTCTCCGAAACCCACCTGCAGTATTAGGTGTACTGAACACCTAAATGCTGCAACATTTGTGAATCTTCATCTTGTGAGAAGATTGTTGTTTGGGGTGGAACCTATATGTTAAACATTCAACGTGTCTTAACTCTACAAAAAAGAGCCATCAGAATACTGGGGACATTACCACCTAGACAAACCTGTAGAGGAGCTTTCCGTGTACTGAAGATTCTTTCTTACAGTCATCAACCTTTATATTCTGGAAACTGCTACCTATGTCTACATTAATGCACCTGAAACTGCATGAGCGGAGTACAATATCATCAGTACAACACCAGAAATGCAAGGAACTTCTGCCTTCCAGTACACAGACTGACATCCACTGAGAAGAAACCGAGTTACACTGGAGCAAAAATGTGGAACATACTACCAGAGGAAATAAAGACAACCAGCCACCTTCATTTTAGAAGACTTCTAAAAACCTGGCTGCATGAAAGATCGTTTTATTCCTTGAACGAATTTTACAATTGGAGACAACCATGTTTATAAAGACAAAAAATTAAATGTAATGTTTTTACTTCAGTTCTATTATTCTATTCACTGTATTACTTTGTATTATATCAAGTTGACGCCACTACTAGTCTGGAAGACTATGTAAATAAAGAGATTTTGACTTTGACTTATAACCCTCTCAATACCTCTTAGATCAAAACATATAAGACCAATACTGCAATTATTGTATTTTACCCGTAAGGGTATCCACAGTTATTGTATAAAAAAGATGAAAAGTCGTGTCAAATATTTGGAGCTAAATCTTAAATAATGTTCATTTTTAATCAAAACAAGATTATTAATTGGTCTGAATTTCTAGGTTTTTTTACATGCATCACATCACACATCATTGCTATGAATTCTGAACTGATTTTGATAAGTTTTTTGTTTTAAAGAAGACACTGTCATGGTGATATCTCAACAAAAAAACTTTGAAGGAAAATTTCTGTGAGCCATAATTTAAAATCTTACATTTTTATCAATATTTTCCTGTTTGGTTCTTACTTGATTGAGATGCAAAGAGTAAGTTTACTAAAACTTTGCACTCTCTATAAACTATATAATATTACCTCTTTGTTTACTTTTTAATGACTGTGCCTAAACAACTCAATATACCTCTATAGGGTATAAAAACTGAACTTTTGGATTACTGTTATCACATGATTGTCCCAGCCACCTAAATACCAAATTTTGGAAGTTAACTCTTGTGACGTGGTATACATTGTTTTTGAAACAAGGTCTTTATGAAATAAAATTAACAGTGAAACTTAGAAGATGCTATATCAAGCCAGTACGAAATGGTGACTATTACCATTTAAAATATCCTTATGCCTAAAATTTAAAAAATGACAAGTTATAACCATAATTAAGTTATGGCATTTGAACCACTTTGAATTAATTATTTTTGTTATTAAAGTGAAACAGATAGGTTTTACAAATGGAATTGTTTGCCTACTTACATCACTAACCTCAGAGTTTTCACAACAGAAGCTCAAACTTCCATCGACAGTTTGACAGTGTGATAACCTGTTGTAAAATCCAGAAATGACAGTTTGGATGGATTCTTACAGATCTCTTTGAGTTTAATTGCACAATTCTGTTCCTTAAATCTTTTATGCCCTGTGGTTTTGATTTATACACATTGTCTTTAATGTGGCACCACACAAAGTAATCTAATAGTAATAGATCAGGTGACCATGCAGGCAACTTGATAGCTCCTCTTCTACCTATCCAACGATTGTAAAAGGTGTTGTCTAAATACATGTGGATATCCAAATATAGTGCAGAGGTGCTTCATCTAGCTGAAACCAAACTACGATCGAAAATATTTTTTGCTAACTAAACAGCCAGAATAATCTGCTGTTGCAATATTTCCATGTACATTGCGTAAATAAGGTTTCCTTCAAAAAAAAAATGGTCCAAGAAATTGACCTCCTGCAATACCCAGCCAAACCCTTAATTTTTCTGGATACTGTGTTGTTCTCTCATCCAGTGAGAGTTAACATCAGGACAATACCAAGAATTGTACCAGTTTACATTGCTGTTTAGCATAAATTATGCTTCATCTGTAACAATAATGTTCTTCATTGCTACTGTGTTATTATCAACATTCCTCATCATTAACTCACAAAAATTGACTCTGCAATCAAAGTCATCCTCAGAAAGTTCATGAACTTCCTTAGTGGATCTAAATTTGTTACTGCACAAAACTTCACATACTGACATTTAGTAAGTGTTTTTATTTTTTGAAATAGAACAAGTTGAGACATTGTAATTATCAACAATACATTGCAAAACATCCATTCACACTTCATCGCTAGTAGCTGATTTTGGTCTTCCGGTTCTGAGAAGGTCTGTCTCTTCAAAACGTTTGATGGTTATTTGCACTCCTGTTTTTAAAATAAGGTTGCGATTTGGAAAAGTATCATTTAATAAGTGACCTCATCGTAATATATAATCCGATCTACATAACCACACATCATTAAAATCCTTAGACGTTCATGTTTACTAAGCCACTTCATAACTTTGTAAACACCATCAACAAACTTATACACGTTGAGTCAACCAATAGCTGATAAGACTAGAGACCTTCGTTTGCCGAAGCAGGTCAAAGCCTGCTTGGAATGTTAATGTGGGTTTTGCTCATCGTTAAACAATGATTATTAATATTCATTAAATTTCAAATTTGAGTTAGCCGCCATGTTATGCTGGCTTGAGATAGGGACTGTTAATTTCCATTTATAAAAACCTATAAAATTATGTAGGCCTATAATTTGACGGGGGTTTTCATTTATTATTTTTAAGTTGGGTCTAAAATTTGGTATTTTGGAGGCAGGGGGAATCTTTGATACCAATTGAAAAGTACTGTTTTGTACCCTACAGATGTGTATATTGAGTGTGATTTTTCTAGGTGCGGTATTTAAAGAGTTAATAAGGGGTATCAATACTTTTTATTCACTTTGTATATTATTGAACTCCAGGAAGATGCCCATGTTTTGGCTGTATTGTTTCTTCTTATATGTTCAAAACTACCATTTTACTGTAAAAATACAGCTTTATAACAGGTGAATAAGGAAGTAAAAATGTGATCATCTGGTGTTACAGAATCAAAATATTTATGTTTTTATGGTTATAAAAACAGTAATAAACACGAAAATTTCAAGAGTTTTATAAGGGGATTAGTTTTTCTTTTGATGTGTGTATAGATAAGCAATAATTTGCCTTAGTTCAAAATTTTTGGTGATGTTTTTTACAAAAATGTTTGTAATATTGAAATATCCTTGTCAAATACATATGCTATTAGTTTCATGCTACTTTTAGGGTAAGTAAAACTGCTATCACGGTTAATTATTTTCTACTTCTAGTCAATGCTCTAAGTAATAACATGTCACAATCCTTGTTGATAATAAAGTAGACAGTGACACTGGTAGGTGTGAAAGTTTGAGGGTTAACTAACTTTATATACGCCAACAAATCAATTTAATAAAGATCAGTGTTATAGTTCAAAAAGTAAATTTCTGTAATTAATTTCATTGTTTAATTTAAACTTTTTTGGAATAATAATTTAAAGCATATAAGCATTTGAACCATAGCTGAAATAAAATATACAGTCTGGTGTAATTTCATCTGAAAGCTTGAGTTATTTACAACTACTCATGCTCAAAATAATAAATTGTTTGTATATGTATGTGTATTCCTGATTGTCCACTCAGAATTCCTGATTGCTGAATTATTTTGGCTGTTTTCTACTAAACCTTCTTATAGTCCAAGCTTAGCATTGGCTATATCAGTGTTTAGCCCACATGTGCAGTTGATGGAGCAATTTCTGTGCCCCCCTTGGTTGAGTGATGAGGTTGTATCTTAATAATTATCATGTTTGAGAAAAAGAATTAATTTTTATCCCTTTTCAAAGTAGAAATTTAATTTTAGTCCGTAATGTATGAGGTTTACTTATGTATTTTATTATTATTTTTGGCTTTTTCTAGTAATTTATTTTAGTCATTGAGCCATGACAACTTAGTTAAGTGAAGGATTTAAGACAACCAAAAGATCTTCATCAGCAGTTCTTGCAACAATCACACAGTGTCTCAGATTCACAGAGGTCAAACACAAATTAATGTTTTAAAACAAGCATTTTATAGTTCAGTAAGTGCACAGAATCATGGAGACAGGCAGGAGGGTGCAATGGTTGCACCCGCACTCCTCTGACTGTGGAAAATCTGTAGGCCTATTAAAGTCAGGAAAATGGTAAAAAGACATCTGTAATACATAGCTTATTGTTATTTAATGAACATCATTACAGATGTGATCTATTTAGTTTTGTTTGGTTTAGTCCAAAAACTTTGACCTCCTCCTTTGCTGTCATCTGAATTTCTTGATATCTATATCAATGAACGCTAAGCATACAAGTCCACCGAGTACTACATTTTAAGCACTAGAATAGCGTAAAATATAATTTTTAGATGTCCATTTTCATCTGAAAAACCCTGGATATCATTTATCTGAGGAATATTCCATACCACCCAACTCCTGGTATTTTGCAGTCCTTATGAAATTTCCTGACGGTGCCCATGCACTGAATGTCCCAAGTCTAGGGATAAGAAAACTCCAATCTGTTTTACAATATCAGTCTTGAATCTAAATAAAAAATATAGCAAGTAGATTTTAACACTATTGCTGAGGTACTTCTGCAAATACGAGTAGATATCTAGGCTTTTTGGCGTATCAGGAGGTCGTAAATGAGATAATAACAAATAACTTCGGGTAAAATTTTAGGAAAATATTATTCAAGATAGCTAAAGAAAATATCAACCTAAAGATCTTGTTTTACAGATGAAACAGTCTGACAAACTCTCTTTACCATTTTATTTTGAGATTTCAAGCCTTTAGTTCATCTAAAGCCAGCAAGAAAAGACATTGCTGTAAAGCAAACCTCTTTGACATCTAAACTTCAAGATTTTTCAGGGGCTTTAAGATTGGTGGCATTGATGACACTGGGGAAAGGTGCCCATATATTGTTCAGGGAGTGACATATGTTTAACATTTATGACTTAAGAAAATTACATTTTTAAAGAAAAGGCGTGTATCTAAAAATTGTTTTCTTAACAAAATTACATTGTTGTATAAATATAAAATATGTTACTACCCGAAGCTATAACTCTTACATTACATGGCTGTATTTTAACATAGAATGACCAAAGAGAGTTTATCCACTTTGTCTGCATTCAGAGAAGTTATCTTAAAGGGTTATGAATTTAACATAAAATAATATTTTCCAAACCTAAAATATTGATTGTACCAATTTTTTTTGTATAGAGAGCTGTTTGGACGTACAATACCATCAGCTCTAAGAGGAATGTAAACTAGCTTGCTGGTAAATGAGATCTATTTTCTTTCAAACGATCTGACCATGATTTATTTCCTATTTGAATCAAGATTTACATGTCTAGCAAAAAGAACTCCTTTTTTCATCCAATTACTTCTCTCGTTTAGTTCTTATAGGTTCTTGACACATTTCAAAAGCTATTGGAAAATTTAAACCCATGAATATAATATCTTGACAGTTGTTTTTAATGCTCCAGGTTATAACTAAGATAAATTCTCTTCTGGATTAGAATACGTTCTCATTTAAAGTTTATGAGTTATTTGAATACTGCACAGCCCACTGAGATCAGATCATCTTTACAAACTACAATTAAGTTGTCCTCTGCTCTGGCAATGTTGCATTGGTCGGAGAGGACAAAAGTCCTCCTTCTGTTGACATTTTACATGCATAGTATCAGTTGTCTGAAGAATTCCCCTGGCTTTGAATGCTACCAATTTTAATCCAGTTATTAATCAATAGAGTTTATACTGCTAGCTTTCATCTTATAACTGGGCTGACTTACTTCTTCCCCCTTCTCTTGATTCTGCAGTTGAGACTTTTAATGCAGGAACTATTATATCAATGGCAGATAATATAGCTATGAAAGCAAGGAAATGTTTCAGATAGGTTAAAATGTTTCTGGCCAACTTGACCGCTTTGTTTAAGCGAAATCATTCTAGTCATAGAAAAGCTAACCTATCCTATTGTGCTCTACAATCAGCCATTGTATGATGAGCTGAAATCAATTATATACCACCAAAACCTTAGTGAAATAGTGGTAATTATTTTTGTTTATAATAATCCTTTTTTACAAGAATATGGACAATATAGGCTCAAGAGGAAGAATATCATGTAGTATCTTGATGTTCTCGTAAGTGTCAAGCTAATCTTAGAATATACATTGTTGTTGAGAAATCTTAGGTCTTGCAAAGTAGATCATTCAATTTTTAAACAACAAATATCATCGTCTGGTGTTTTACAGATCACATGTTTTGGAGACATTGAATCATTGAAGAATTTTCCATCGTTGTTGGGAGCAGCATTGATGCTATGCAGATGCAATCCCTTTTGCATCAATATGGTTGAGCATGGCCACAACCATTCATACATATAATTTAATTTGAGCTACAGCATCAATATTATGTTTGGTGTTTTACAGATCGGATGTTTTGGAGGCATTGAACCATTAAAGAATTTTCCCCCGTTGGGAACAGCATTGATGCTATGCAGATGCAATCCCTTTTGCATCAATATGGTTGCGCATGGCCACAACCATTCATACATATAATTTAATTTGAGCTACATAATCAATATTTTTAGTAATATCTTCATTTATATTTATGTAATATTTATTTATAACAACCAAATAAAATTGTAAATATGTTTCAATATTAATCAAAACTACATGTTTATTTATTACTCTATTCTGAATTTCTGCTTTCACTTTTCAGAACTGCTAATTTATTTGCAATCGAAACACTACTGTTATTTATAATGAGTTTTGGCTTACTTGGAAGCAGTGAATCCTACAAAGAACCAAAGGTATCAGAGAGGCATTTAAATTCACTACCTTTTGGTCGTAATCATGAAACTTTAGTTTCTAATAAAATTCCATTTAAAAATAATGAACAAAATGTTAACAAAAGAAAAAGAAGTTTGGTTAGAAATGTCAAGCAGTATTTCAAAGGCAGTTCATATTTTACATGTACACCTTTCTTTATACAAAGGCCAAAAACCACAAAATCATTGGAAAAACGCATAACCTTCAATTACCAGATGGCTATTAATTCATCTGAATTAAATACTGCTCCTACAACATTTATCACTGTTAGAAAGTCAAAGAAAGACAAGTTCAAAGATTTGTTTTTTCAGAAGTGCAAACCTAATTCAACTACTTCTGAAAGTGTTTCATCTGTACATGATCAACATCTAGGAGAAAATAATAACTCTACTGACACTACAGAGAAATCTGAAAGTAACATCAGTGAAAAAGTGCAGTCAAACCAGGAAATAGTTTCTTCTTATAGGACCTTAAGTATGAACAGCGAAAATACCTACACCCAAAGTAGTGTCACCAACTTCTCACAGACTTTAAAAAAAAATAGGATGAAAAATATATTTAGAAAAGTTTGGGGTAATACAACAACACAAAATTTGATTACTAATTTAAGTTTTCTTAAAGACAATGATGTGAAGGAAGACAAATCATCCACAGAATATTGTAATAATGCAACAGAGTATTCAACTGAGTTGTCATCAAGATATTCAGACCTAGCAACATCTTCAGAACAGTTGATACATACAACGTTTAGATCCAATTCAAAGACGCCAACTTCAGCCAAACCATCCAATTACCGAATTACTAAAGTTTCAAAGCTTTATAGAAATACAATACCATCTACTACAATTCTGGATGAAAACTATCCTTCAGAGAATCATCGTTTTGAAGATAAAATCTTCAGTTATACAACAGAATCAATAATAAATGTCTCTTCAATAAATAATATTAATTTTACAACCAACGTTTACAAACATAATTATTTAGGACATTATTATAAAATTAATGGCACAGATATTTTTGTCCCAACTAAGAAAAGCTTTTTCCAAAATGTTTGGCAAAATAGGAATACAACTTCTAACTACACAATACAAACACCCAAGGAGTCTGTTGATAGCACAATAATTCAGTCTGTAGAAAGGTTTGATAAAGAGCAATGAATCAACCATTAAATGCAGTTCTCAGAGAAATTTCCATCTGAAAGATCTTTTGAATTTTCAGAAACATCCCCACAGAAACAGCTCACGTAAACATGTGCATAGGGAAAATTGTGCCAGGACTATTCATCTTTTTAAAACTAAATTTAGTTGGGCTGCGTCTAAAACTGAAAAAATGACCCTACAACCCATAAGTTCTACAAGAAACATTACAGAGACTACAGATATCTTTGTAAATTCAACTTTACCAATAGCTACTGGTTGTGTAGAATCTGATTTTTTACTCTCTGGTAAGATTCGTGAAGGTTTGTTTAATGATTCTGGAAATGAAAGTACTTACAATGAAATAGCTAAAGATAATAATGTTCTCAATATGATAAATCTTGATATGACCGAAATAACAAACCTTTCAATGTACCAATACAACAATACAGATATTAAATCATCAACTTGTTTTCATAACACCCACACTAACTCACCAAAACCTGCAAATGAAAACAATTCGAATCCATTTGATTTAAATTCTGACGCAACAACCACTGTCAATAATAGTTTATGTTTTAATGAAATTATTCATGATAGCACTAACAGCAAGTCTAACAAGTTTTATTTTAAGAATATTTTCAAATCTAAAAAGTATTCTACATGCAACAATCTGAATCTGGCACAACCCAACTTTAAGACGGATGAGGTAGAAAATTCTACAACAGAAATGTATGTGACTGAAACTATGAATCTGATAGAATCACAAATTCCATCAACTCCACATGTTGAATTTAGTAGTACAGGGAGTGACCAGAGTTTAGACATTACTGAGGATGATGTAAGAAATTCAACAGACCACAAAGGTATTAAATATTTCAAAAATATTTTTAACTTTAAAAGGCGATCATCTAGTTCAAGCAGTGATAGTTCTATACCTACTTCTGATCCTCCTATTAATAAAGACTTTTCAGTTCCTAACTCTCTTCAAAGTTGGTTGATGAAGACTTTGCCTGAAATGGAGACTCCAACATTTAAGGAAGTTAAAACTACACAAGAATCTATTAAAACTGAGTGTCAACAAAACTTTTTCATTAAGAAATTTAATACATTTACAAAATTAGATGACGAGGATGAACGTTATGATTATGATACGGGCATGAGTAACCCTGAACATTATGACAAAGTTCAAACAGCTGTTGGAACAAGTCCATATAGTTTATTTGAAAAATCAACCACTAACCAAAGAAATCATAAATTCAAAAATATATTTAGGTTTCATAAGTCAAGTACCCTAAATGAGTCAGACTTCACTTCAATAGATCAATACCCTACAGAAACTTTGATGAACAAGTCAAAACCAACCATGATATACAATTCACAACAAACAAATGAAATATTTTCTGAAGTCAAACCGAGTGACCAGTTATGTTTCAACTATCCTGATAATGAAACATTTCAAGATAACAAAACGTTCTTCACAAACAAAACGACAACACGAAAATCCCTAATGGGAAATTTTAGACTAAACTTTAAGAAATTTAAGAAACATACAACTGCAACCACTGAGATAAACCAGCAAAGTAACGGGAAATTATTTCCAACAGAATCTGAACATTCAGGTATATTTCCTGACACTGATTTTACATCGGAAAGATACACAGATGAACAAAAAGAAATTTACTTGACTAGTAGAAGATCTGTAAATAAATGGCTATTCAAAGACAGACAAAAAAATAGAAACTCATCTTCTAATTGCAGGTTGGATTACGGAAAAGGAAATATATTTCAATGGTGTTCAGAGAGAAAACCTGAACTTCAAAGACTAAACAATAAAGAGGTTTTTATTAGTTCAGAGGGTATTTATTATCCATCAAACTTTACATTTGAAAGTCTTAATATCAAACAGAATGAAACAACTCCTTATTCACAATCAAGAAACAGGTTTAAAGATATCTTTAAATTTAAAAGTCCCAGCACTGTGAATATTACCACTCAAATTGCAGACTTTACAAGAATTCAACATAACGTAAGTACCAGTTTGGGAAAAAGTACAGAAACTATCTGTAATAATAACCAGACTTCACCAAAGAGCAGTTCAGTTAAAAGTACCATCAAACAGTATTTTTCTAAACTGAGGAAAAAAATTCACCTTTCAAAAAACTCTAATGAAAAAAAGAACACAACAGTTACCAATGATTTTTATGATTCATTTGATGAATTCCAAAATCCACCTATAATAAAAGACAATGGAACGAACAATTTTGAAATTGGTGGAAACAATATTAGTTTTATAATATGTAACTTAACCCAGGACACAAATAGCAGTTTGCTACTTCACCCAGATTATGTTAAATGTGCTAATCTAAGTAATGTGAATTCAGAAGAATCACATTCTGCTGAGTCTGCTATAAACATAACATTACCTCATAACAGCTCATTTCACATTATGGCTTATGTGATGAAACCTTTGGAAAACCTGATCAGTATCTTCAAAGCAACTCCAAATAATGTTACTAAATTTGATTTGAACGCTTCAGAAATCCAAAACGGAAGCCTACCAGACTATTTACACCCTTCGAATTCTTCAGTTGTGATTCTTGCTGTAAATAACACAGCAAACACAACTAAAGATGTACATGAGGCAAGTAAGTTCTTTTAATGTTTTTTTTTGTTGCTTGTTTGGTGAGAAATGTTACACAGTTTAAGTGTGACAAACCATAAGTTTATTGTAGCTGTTATATATCTTTTTTAATTCTTCGTCTCATTAAGAAGTTTTTAGATCTGTCAAGGTCTTGCGTACTGCAATAAGAATTTAAAGTATATATATATATATATATATATATATATAGAGAATAATCTATTAATAATGGAGAATAAATAAGTAAAGACGAACAAAAAGTAAAAGTAAACTAACATTTTACAAAAAGATACCAGATTCCATTGTGATTGACCTAAAATACTTAGTATGGACAATGTTTTTAAAACCATTTTATATAATTTGTAGTTCCTGAGAAAAATGTTCCTTAGTGTTAAAAAACACTATTTTCAGGAATCATCTTTAAAAATAAGACGTGGGTTTGGTGAGTTACTGAACTAACTATTAGAACATTCTGTGCAGTGATTTGCTTATAATTATTATGATTATAAAATAAAAATTACACACCAAAATTTAATAATTTTAGTGTTATTTTTAAATTAAAGATTCGCGATGGTACAAAAAATAATAAAAACTAAAATTGATTTTTTTGCACCTAACAACCCATCCAATCATCCAACAACACCAATACTATTAATATTAGGTAAGTCTAATCTAAATAATGAAATTTTTACCCTGTTATGGAAAAATACTACAGCAAAATTTGAATGTTTTTCATACAGAGCCATATTTAATTGAGGATAGTTAAATTACTTCAAGTTTCTCCATTTTATTTGGTCTTTAAGATTGGACTTTTCTTACTGACTGAAGAGAAGCTAATAACAATAATTAACAAGTAATTATTGTCCAAAAGTGAAAATGTAAGGAAGGAAAAAATGTACTATGAAATTAAACAAAATGATATATGGATATTTAATTAAAGAGCAAGAAATTTGGGAAGAAGAATGGGTGAGGTATTAAATTCCTAAAACGTTTTTGGAGCTAATGGACAAGTCTAATGCTCTTGCAATGCCATCTGCGATTATGGAGTATTTACTTCATTGCATTATTAGAAAAAAAACTTGTTTAATCAATAGTGGCATAATATAATACACAAACGTTTGTTATTTACGTAATGTTATTGGCATAGTGTTCCCTGTTCCCATAGTATCAGGCAGTTCTTGAAAGTCTTGATTTGGTATGGAGTGTGGGACTTCTTGGTTCAGTTGCATTTTTACAAGAAATCTGAATTAATACTTTTTAAGACATTTTCCTTGAAAGTGTTATTAATTAATTATTTTAAAATAGTGTAATAATTATTGGATTAAACATTTAAATTCAAAATCCCTTGAACATTTTTAAAACAGAAAATTGTGCTTTTTATCAACAAATTTAATATTAATTAATTGAAACCACTGGGTTTAAATAACTTTTAAATAATTAGAAATTGTTCTAAACATATTTATAAATTGCATGTTGAATGTTTATTAAATCAGGCTTATTTTATGGTGCCTATCAAAGGTTTTAATTTAATTCTGTCTCAAACCAAAATTCAATCTTTTCTTCGCATTTCTAGAAGAATTTTTAAATAATGGATAGCATTTGAGATATTTTGTTAAACATCTAAAAGTCTAGTAATATAAATCTATAATGTACAAAAATAATTATTTTTGAGGATTTAAATTTTTTCCTAAAAGTATGTAGTCAATATTCTTAAATTAGCACTGATGCCAATAATGCTGTCACAAATTGTGATTTACAGCCATGTTTTATGTACAATCGCTTACTTATGGATTCATATTATACTCTAATGGTAACTTTGACAAAAACCACTTCTTTACTTTGTGTGAGTGAGTGGGGGTCTAAAAACATTGATTTTTTTAACCATTATAATGGTTTATCCTATAATACATACTTGAAACAAAACAAGCAGTCTAGATAGTATTTTGTATTATTCTGTATTCATATGTTCATAATACACATATATGTTTGTAAAAACATAACAAGCCTTGTGATTGTTTTGCTGACTTGTGCAGAAATTGGACTATTTGATGTCGTGAAGGGTTGGTTTCACTGCGTACTGGAATCTTTTAATGAACCAACGGTACATGACGTTCATTTCTACTTGTATACTAGGTGAGCACTCCGTTTGACATTAAACTTGAACCATCATTTTAAACAATAAACAATTATTCATTCATTAATTTTTTATAACAATAACACTATCACTCCGTAATAAAATAACATTTTGCTAATTCTGGTGTATCACAAGATTTAAATGCTTCATCTGTAACCATTTATTCAGTGCAATACAAGATTTATACATCTTTTTACAAAATATGTATATTATAATGAGTATTATATACAGACCCTAAATAATTTATACAATATAAAAAGCCAGAAATTATTATAAATAAAAATTACTTGTAGTAGTGTAAATATTATAATTTATTGAAGACTCTTGGAGCAATTTGAATAAATTTTAAAATAATAGTAAGTGTTAATAAAACAATACTTTTCCAATATACTGTAGTTTATTTTTTGGACGAGACCTTTCTAAAGCAAAGGTTTCATCATCTAACTCCACTCCACCTTTGGTTTCGAAAGGCCTTGCCTAAAAAATAAACTACATTGGAAAAGTAATGTTTTATTAACATTTACTTCTATTATAATTTGTTTTTATAAATATCTTAGATTACTATTAAGCGAAATTCCAACAATAAACACTATAGTTGTTACAAACATATATTTATTAGTAAAACTATGCAAAATATTAAAAATTAAACCAGTATTTTTGGAACAGTAGATTTAATTTTCAGTCATCCTCCACAGCATTTAGAACTAAATGTACTGAAATGAATGTTTGTCTTCCAAAATTAATATTAAACTATTAAAATTTTGTTTCCTTATTTTTGATATTGCGAGTTTTGCAAATTTTTACAAATTAAACCTTAAAAATGAGGCACCACACAAAACTCTACAACCAAAGCCCAATTGTTCTTATGGAACAGTACTCATCTGTATCGCCACACCACAAAAGAACTTTTGTTCAGTTTTCTTTCTTTAAAACATTTTTCTTCAAATTGAGAATTTAAATAAGGATTAAATGTCAAAAAAATTAATATAACATCACAACATCTCAATGGTACAATTAATGAACATTGTGTGCATATATAGAAACAATTCAGTCTCACCCGAAGAGTTGTTCCTCATCGATGAACCTGAGCCAGACAATAACACGGATGTAGACTTTCCAGAGCCTGTGTATGAGCAGGAGTCATTGTCAGAGATGGCACGGAGGAGAAGGTAAGGAAAGTATAATGCATAACAAGCAGCAGTGATTACTTGAGGAACAGTTTTTAGAGATTGCTTGCATAACATAAAGCATATCATGTTCACTTTATTTCAATATGTATCTAGTCAAGACTGTTTAAAAAAGAATATATATATAAATATTTTTTTTTTTTCAATAAACATTGAATCACTATAAGTACTTGCTCCGCCGGGACTCGAACCCGGATCTCTCACTTGCCGGGTGAATGTGCTACCATTACACCACAGAGTCCTTATTTTTGCGATTTAATTATTTTGTATTTGGCCGTATCTGTCACATATGTGTATAAATAAACAAACTGACATATGATCAGAAGACCAAATACCTGTCAAACGACTTTTATTTACGTCAATTAAATTAGTATAAATGGCAATAGCCGAATTTAATTTTTTTCCAGTAAACATTAAATCACAATTGCACAATTTTGATTCTGAACGTACGTAAAACCACTCTGCATGTTTGGCCTCTCTAAGTCAAAATAAGACCTTTTCTCCTTGTAAAGATGGTTCAGTAAAAGCATCCTCTCAAAGCTACAAGCATCCAAAGCCTGTAGCTTAGGGCAGATTATGGGGATTGTAACTCCCATTCCATGAGTTCACATACGGGAGCTTCAAAATATAATTGAGGAGAAGATGTATT
Source organism: Homalodisca vitripennis (assembly GCF_021130785.1). Lineage (NCBI taxonomy): Eukaryota > Metazoa > Arthropoda > Insecta > Hemiptera > Cicadellidae > Homalodisca > Homalodisca vitripennis. The sequence goes on along the minus strand of NC_060209.1, from coordinate 41,331,052 downwards.
GCAATTTATGTAATATAGAAATTAAACAGTTATATTCTGTTTACTTACTGCAAAGTTGAGGAACAGTTTATCGTTTACCGTTAATTTGAGGAAACCTCTCATAACACTTAGTTACAAAAGGACCTTTGCACTTTTTTCTCAAAGTTACAGTGTATTCAAAATGTGCTTTGGGATAGCGGCTGCCTCCAGCCTAGAGATCCTGTGTTAAATCCACTTATGAGGAGGATAGCAGGCACTGTCTAAATTATGTCACCTTGAAATAAGCTACCTCTGTTCCAATTTCTTCTAATCAAAGCAGACAGGGAAGGTACTTCCACTATTTTAGCACTAAAACCCTATAGGAGCCTCACCTACTCCAACAATAGTTGTCTGCAGCAAAATAGATCTATAGAACAATCATTTTACCCCATATCTCGAATTCGTGGTTAGTGATGTGGCACTCTTGAATGTCTATGGGATTGCTCAAATACTATAAGTGATACATACATTTTGTTTTACTCAGTACACTGCTAAAATTAAATTAAATTATGGTTAAATTGGAAGGTATAAACTAGCCAGAAGTGAATTGAAACAGTTGAAATTTAGCTAGTTTATATTGGAGATATCTTCACAAGCATGATTTTTGTCTGGAATTTTTCCCACAGCTGTATGTATGAACTTTCAATAAATCTTTTGCTTTTGAAAGTCTTGACTATGCTGCAGTAGTCCTCCATAAAGTGGACTCAATTCTCTCAATAATGGTTTGTTAGTGTAGAAAGTATCAAACCAATACTATTATAATTGTATGTATTGTATTATATTTTGTAATACAAATTTGACCATAGTCAGTTTCTAATAAAACTGTGTCATAGTCATTGTGAGGTGGTACCTAGTGAAAAGTAAAAAAATGTTATCCTACAATAAACGTTTACACCCAGTACAATGGTGAACAGAACTCTTTATTTACACACAACAATAACACTGATCATATGTTTTTAAATAAATTACAAAGATTAGAGTGTCATATGTTTATTTGAGTCACATGTAAAAGCTTTAGGGTTTAAGGGTTTACCCCGTAATAGCCATCAGCAACAATAACCAACCAAAATAATATAGAATAGACATTTACAGATTTTTTTATCGGTAGAGTCATACCTCAAAAGATTTACATATATTTAGAAATTGTGTAATCAACACAGTCTAGTAATGTCCATATGAGAAGTACAATATAGAAGGGCTTAATTCATTATCCTTAAATAGAACTGGGCTCAGAGATGGCTAAAAGAAAATGTAACTAAAGAAAACAATTCTGTTGAAAGTTTCAGTTGATATTTCAGAATACAGTTGCTCTTGCTTGAGTTAAGAACTCAATTACACTTAGATTAAACTTTTCATGAGATACTTTCACCACAATTAGTTTAGTTTCTCAATTTCTTCAGTCTTGAAAAGAGCACTGAAGACTCGTAGACTATAGTATAGCTTGAGTAGAGAATACTTTAGTTGTGCTTAGATGACTAAATTAAGATCTAAAATAGTGTAAATCCAGAATTGTTATGAGATAGTGTATATGTGTATAGTGTATCTTATGAATTCACTATATATAGTTATCAGCTGAAAGATTACTTTATACTGCTTGATTTAGTAGCAGCATACACATACTAAATCGCAAAACTTCAATTTTTTTAGGCAGTATGAGGAAGATTACGGTTTTGAATATCTAAGTCCTGCAAAGTCTGGCCTGCAGTCCGATTGGTTCAACATACATGCTGAGACTAAAGTGTTGATCCACGGTTATATTCAAGATTTCCACACTGACATCATGACCGACATGAAGGATGGTGTGTTAAACCTACACTTCATATTACTGTATTTGTTAATTAAGTAGATACTTTACATGAATAATATGTTATAGTTCTACTGATTACAGTAAATAGATGTTGAAGAGTTTAGCTAGCAAATTAATTGTCACATTGTGGTTACAATAGAGGTTAATCAAATTCTTCTGAATCAATCGTAGAAGTGCTTCTTCTTCCTGTAGTGCAAACTGTATACAAATGTATCAATTACATACTATACAGATTTCATTGCAATACAAAATAAATCAGAAATGTAGAGGAATTCCTAACATTTTAAAAGTATATAAACTCTCTTCATAAATACTAATGTGTACTTAATAATGTACATGAATATAAAAACATTGTAATCTTTGCGACATAGTAGAGTAAAATTTCGTAATATTATTATCATTATTAATTATTATTTATGTCCATTTTTATTTCTGTGCTGTTTTCAGTTACACATAATTGTCAATATTAAAAGGAGTTCAATATAACAGGTTATCTCAAGACTGCATTTATTTAAAGATATAATTGTGCAGTGTTTGTTTGTTACTCAAATACATTTGTTTAAAAAATCAAATATAGATTATTCCATTGTTACAGTATAGAATTAAAATATGAAAGCCTCATTTGTTTTTCCATAAGCTGGTATCTATTACGTATTTGCAGTCTACGTTTTTAAATGATTAAAGGGAAGGAAAACGCTTTTTTAATTAAGAGTGTAATTATCAAAAGTCTAACATTGATACTGAGTTCTTTACCCAGCATATCTGAAGAAAGGTGACTTCAATGTGATCGTTGTGGATTGGTCAGTGATCGGAGACAGCTCCTGCTATCCTATGGTGGCAACCAAGGGCTTGCACAGCGTAGGGTTGCTACTAGCTCAGCTCTTGGACCAGCTTGTGGAAGGCGGAGTATCACTGTCCCGTGTTCATCTTGTGGGCTTCAGTCTAGGAGCACATGTTGCAGGCCACGCCGGCAGCGAGCTCCACAATGGTCTGGTGTACCGCATCACAGGTACAACATACACAACCTTCCCTCCTTTCCTTGTTTTTAATTCTGATGAATATTTGTTTATTGTGCATATAAGATTATCTCTCCAATGCTAGAGATATCTCCAAAATACCTCCAAAATGATTGATCTTCGGTAGAATAGTAGACTGAAGGATTGACAACAAAAGAATCTTCAGCTTGGACCTGCTGCTGACAATTAGGTACTTTCCCTCAAATAGATGTATAGTAACAGAAATTGTATGCTCATACAAATTGAAATTGTGGGTCCTAAAATGCTCATGAACCAACAAAAATAGTAATGAATGTGCAATGGTCAAATGTTTCTAGATTGCTATTTTCAAAATTTATTTTCTCTCATTATTACAGGCAATGAGACAGAAACAACGAATTAAAACAAGTCAGTGCAGTTGCTCCCATCAAGTTCACCAAACCGATTAGTTTGAAACCGTGAGAAAAAAAGGATCATCTTATTTGTTGATTTTATGGACTGTGGATCAACAATTAAAGTTATTGCAACGGAAGGATTTGGAACATTTGTTATTAATTTGATGTTTTGTGCAGAGTATCACATAAATAGGTCTCACTTCCACCATAGGTTATCTTGTTGCTCACAACTAATTTTCTCCACTTAACCAATGCCCAACAGTTAGTAATCAAAACTATCACATACATGCTCACTGATAACAATAACGAAAGCTGTGTGTCCGGTACGTCTGATTGCAGTAGGTCTGGACCCAGCCTTGCCGTACGTTCCGATGGAGTCAAAGGTGAGCCTGGATGCTGGGGATGCAGTGTTTGTGGACATCATCCATTCAGCTGCTGGCTACCTCGGCCAGCCCGGACCCATGGGGCATGTCGACTTCTACCCCAACGGTGGTTCACAGCAGCCAGGTTGTGACATTTCTTCGTGTGAGTTTTATTGAAATTGGATTGGCTCTTGACGTAGTTTTATAGTCAATAGTATAATGTTCTTAATTTACAACAACATAAAAAAGTATAATGGCCTCAAAAGTTACAATTAATTAAAATATTCTTGTCTCTTGCTTTACAATATGGAAGCGTTTATTGAACCGAACCGAAGTATTCTTTCATGGTATATAATGGTCTCTCCAAGAGCCAGTCTTGAAGGCTTCTCTTGAACTCCCTCTCTCTAAGTTTTTCATATCAAGTGGCAAGGTGTTATAGATTTTTCTTCCCATATAAGATGGTTTCTTGCTGTATCAGATATTGTGGTGTCCAGATGTTGCTCTTCGGGTGTTGTGTGAATGAGTGTCCTTAGGTCTTGGTAATTCCATTTGAACTGTCTGGACAACTACATTAAATTTTAATCCGGGAGAATTTATTCAGAGTCCTAAATAACTGCAAAAGATCCTAAGAGAATAAGGATTATTCTCATCCATTCACAAAATATGAGCCCTCTTTAATCACCGACTGTTCACTTTCTGTAAGGAAGGTCCATTTCTACTATTCAAAAATTCTACATCAGCTGTTTTCATTACCACCAATTATGATAGCATACAGATCAATTTTTTTCTTGCGTGATACTTTGTATAATCTGTAAATACAAAACAGTCCAAAAACAATATATAATCAAGAAATTACATCACATCATCACATGATCAGCATCTTTAAGTCAGACTGACTTATAGTTATTCATATTTTAAATGACACACTGTTGTTCTACCATTTTATGAAAATAGAAATAATCACTTATCTGCATTTTGTAATTTTGCATGATAAAAGCGCATTTGCATAGAAGTTGGCAACATGTGTTGATGACAAATGTAAAAACAGCACTTTGACAAAATTGCCAACAAATTGTGTCGAAGACAGATTTTTTGTGTCTGTAATAGAATTTTTGTTTTCTACCAAGAGTTGGTAAAGATTAAAGGAATGCAGCAATTGTCTACACAAGTTCCAGTGCTCATTCAGTGATGCAAACATTTCCCCGTTATTGCCCTCATCCTTCACAATTATGTGGCTGTTTTTTTCCCTTATTACCTCCACTTATCACAACCACATGGCTGCTACCTATCAGCTCAGTAATCTGTGAAAGTGGAAGCTTCTTAAGTTCATCCCTGTGAGTTTAATGAGTGCTTCTATGAGTCGTCGAAAGAACAGGTGATATTCAAAGATAGACCTGTTCTCTAGGACCAAAATCTGTCCAAGTTCAAAGACAAATACAAAAAGAATAGTGCTTGGAATGAATTTAAATTGCTTGGGGAGGAACTAAAAGTTAATAAATCAATGGTTCAAAATAAGATAAAAAATTAACTTCAGGAGCAGATAAAAAAGACTAAATGATGTTAAATTGCATTTTAACAACTTCGGTTTGCATTTGAAGAACTATGCAGGCTGCTGTTGCAAGCACAACATCCTCCACACTCGTTATCTGAACTTAAATGCCCTCCATCTCTTTGTGTCCTCAACAATAGCCGAAGAAGACTTAAAGCGTAAATGTTGTTCACAAAAAAGTTGCATACAGATGTCTGCAACATCCAGTGTAAACGCCCCTTCAGGTATACAAGATAAAAGGAAAAGTTACAATGACTTGAGTGTAAACAAGAAACACTCAGCTACTTATTCAACACACTTAGTATATATATATATATATATATACAGCAGTGATTCACACCTTTAAATTATAATAGTTTTATTTGGTTTGTTGCTATGTGTTACAGTTGGAACATGTTCTCACCGCAGGTCTGCTCTGTATTTTATTGAGTCCATCAATACAGATGCAGAGTTCCGTGCATCTGAATGTGAGTCCTGGCAGGACTTTCAGGCCGGCCTATGTAATAACACGGCCACTTTGCCCATGGGAGAAAATTGTCCTACCAAGTAGGTTTCTTTGTAATGTTAATCTTTAAACCAGTGTCCCAAAGCATACACTGTTACACCAGGTAGGCCACCTAGTAATGCAAAAGGTGCCGCAAATGTGTTGGAAAGTAAGAAAAAGTATTCCAAAATCACATATCAAGCATATTTGTAATAGAAAGGAGGAGACTACTGAACACATTAATTTGGACTAGGAGAAGTACCCTGTTCTGAACCTCATAGCCAGGTGATGAGTTCGATATAAGGTTGAGTAGAACCTCTTAGATCATGTTGAAGGTACAGGGAGCCACAGGAATCTGCAGGGTAGGGGGTTACCGGCAGAATCTGGGATACGCAATAAGCTTAAGTTAGAATGTTGGGAATTAGGAGTCCTTTATACCTTCTTTTAATCTATTCTAAGTATATTATTAAATATTTAGTATATAATGAGTTACTAAATATTGATTTTACTTTTTTATTGAAGTATTAATTAAATTATAATTTGTCACTAATCACTAAAAAGGGTATAAGACTACAAAAAGATAAAAAATTTAAAGCAATATTAACAAAACTTAATTCGAATATAAGGTGTCCATGAGTTTCTTCAGTGGATGAACAATTTGTCAATGTGCAACATTTGCTTCTTAGAACCAATCATTGCATTTGAGATAAACTAAAAATAGTTTTCATTAATCACTTCTTCAAAATCCTAATTAGAATACTGTCTTGGAGAATATCTGTCCTATGAATTCAGAGATATCAGATAAATTCAAGAACAAGAGAGTAAAAAGTCATTAACATTTCTTCTAATTCATTAAAATCTATATTCCACAACAATTTGGTTCAGTATCGAAAAATGAGTGTCCAATCAATAGTAAGTATGAAGGCACTTTGTGGGTTGACATCAACATTGATTGTGAGTGTGGTTTTAGGCAGTTGTCGTTAAACAAATATAAAATCTATAACGTCAGAACAGCAACATCAACTGGGTAAGGTTATTTTCTTGCCTTCTGTGTCATAAAATCATATTACTTTTAATCTGGCAGACAAATTTTTCTTTTGTAGTATTATATAAAAGTGTAACTTACATATAATGTAAGGGATATAGTTAAAGATATGACATTGATTTAGTTCCTTGATGACTAAATAACACGAGGAAGTGAAGTTACTCAGTTAAGATGGTATAGTCAGTTTTTAATTACTTTTTTTATTTCATAATGTTTAATACCTTCATTAAAGACAGGTCAGTACGGGAAAAGTGCTTTGATCATTCCCAAACAGTTTGAGGCATTTCGTTTGAAGTATTAATTTAGTCATCTTCAACTCACAGTCATAAGTTCACAGAAAAAAGGCTGAAGACACAGATATGAATATGTTTCTGTTTGTATATGAAATATGTTCAAACAAGTGGCAAGTTATTTATATTAAAAATCATGTTATATCCTTAATTATATTTAATTTTAAGCCATGTCATTTTCTTAAACTATATTTTACTTTTAAAACAAACTTTCCTAGGTAATATTACACTACAAACCATATCAATCCCTTACTTAACCCATTGTTTGAAACCTTTTGCAGGTCCTCCCCTTTTATGACCTTAATGCACAATCTCATGACCTAATATTTTAGGTACCTCTTGGGGTACACGGAGAAACAAAAAAAAACATATGCAATAATTTTTTTTTTCAAAAATCCTAAGCCTACATACTTTTCTCGTTTTATACTTAGACATTTAATGTAAAAAATAATGGCTTCTTGCCATAATTATTTAAAAATTCAACGTTCATTAAAACAGTCTGGAAATAGCAATTGCCATGAACTTGTTAAATGCTATTTTCTCACGGAATGAATTTTCTTCTACATTTCGTATTCTCAAAGGAGAGTATTTGAAAGGATTGACAAGCAATAAAAAATAAATCCAACAATAACTGATTGTATGTGCTTGATATTTCAATGAAAAGTTTTCTCTGCACCAGAAGTACAATATCAAGGCTAAAATATATTTTTGGCATATGCAAATATGCTATTAGTTCGGGTAGGGTGGTATTAGGTGTAATTATAACTTGGGTGTAATCTACTGTTTTAAAAATATTCATCAAGCAACATTTGTTTAAAATGAACAATCTTTGTTACAGCGCAAGCGGAAAATATTACCTTCTCACAGGGCAGAGACAACCATTTGCTTTGGTGCCTGAAGAACATGTTAAAGTAAAAAAATCTTTGTTATTAGATTTATTTTATGACTTATGATTGTTCTATTACATTCTATCTGTAAATATAAACTCGTTGATTTATTTAAAAAAACATAAAACTTAGAAATTTAAATAATAGGATAGGTGGCTAATAATTGACTCAGTAGTTATAACAAGAACAACAGTTTATATTGCATACAAATACTTTCAAAATACAAATACAGTATAAAACTATAAATGACACGGTTATGGTTTGAAATTCACCACTGATTATAGATTTGATGTCAAATGCTGCATCAGAACTGATCTTATTATTTAAATAATAACAAATATAAAATAAATACATACATTCAAGATTTATAACGTATAGACTTAAAAAGCTAATCTGGTTTGTAAAATACAAAGTTAAAGACTAAATTAGGAACCTACTTATAGAAATACAAACCAAGAGGGATGACTCTGGTAGTAACTTTGAAGAGGATGTAATAATAAAGTCTTTGCCATCTTAAGGCAAGAGAGTAAGTCACTTAATCAACAAAACTCTGTATAAAAATACAATTCAACTAATAAAATACGAGATCAGATTTTATATAAAGAAAGATCTACGCAGTGCGAGCAGACAGACTGAAGTGTGACTTGATCAGTCGGTTTATGTAGCTCAGGGCACCAAAGTTCTGAGTTGAAGACAATCTGTTCCTCAGAAGAACGTAGGAGATAACCTAAACAGACACATATTTAAATTTTAAACTCTCTATTCAATTTTTGGTTTTTTAAAACTCATAATATGAAAGCATTCATATAAAACAAAAAGTTTCTTTCTAATTTAAAATATACTGCACTTTTACATTTAACTACAAAGGATCAAATTTTGAAAAATAAAATGTTCCATCCAATAGTGGTACATATACATAAAATTTCAAGAAATATTGAATCACAAAAATTACTTGCTTCCTACACACACATGTGCGCAAACATGTATACATACACACACACACACACACACACACACACACACACACACACACATATTCAAAAGTAGTAATATACATATATATTAGTACTTTAGAATTCTTTACTTCCATAAAATGGTAATCATACAGTTACTAATTTTATACTAACCACTAAGAAAATTCTGTTACTTCATATTTACTCGAGGAAAAGGGTTATGTAGTGGTTTCATTAAGGTTAATGAAACTTTAGAAAGTTAATTGATTTTTTAAATGTTTTAATTGCTCAGCAACCAAAGCAACATTTGTATTTTCAAAGGAGCATATTGCATATTAAGTTTTGTCAGAAATAACTTTAATAGCTATAATTTTATGTATGACTTTTAATGCCTTATCAAACAATACCTTGAATAATAAGAAGAAGAAGATCATAGCAGCCAAGTCCACCCAGTAGTTCACTCCCTCCATGCCCACTTCCTTGAGTAGAGCCCGGGGCTCTCGTAGGTTACAGTAGATCTCCGTTGGTGGGCAGTACATTGTCGGACGGTTCTTCCCGTATATGGAAATAGTGAGACCCTCTAGGCCGTAGCGCAAATAGCTCAAGTACATGGCTAAGCGGATTACTGTAGGGATTAGTCTGCTACCAGTCCCCAGTCCATACACCGCCAGCAGCATGAAGGGCACAGAGAGAGCAGGCCCCACGAATATACCATTCTGCAAAATAACACGACCATTGGTATCTTGAATGTCAGTAATGAAATCTAACTTACTGCAAGTTGTTTCCAATATTAACGCTGATTTATTGAACTTATTATGAATTTTCCTTCCCTGAAAGATCTAGGCTTTTTCTCTGAGGGAGGTACAGCTTGTACCATAGCACTATGGCATGGGATCTTTAGCTCCCATGTACCCTACAGCTCCCCTAGCTATAAGTTACATACAATGTGCAACATATTAGTTACAGACTATAGCAGATCCAATAACCTTCTGGGTTTGATTTCCTCATGTCTGAGGACTCAAAAATAACATTTCAATTCCACTCCTGCTGATATTTGACTGAACTAAATAACCAGTATTTGGAATCTTGGCTTGTGATTATGCCTGTTTGGATTATCAACAATTAATAACTTTTTGTCAGTTTTGCTCGAGCAGCCAATATAATGTGTCTATAATGTAATGATTTGTAAAAACAATGCACTATTGTGTTATATCTTTATTATTCTTGTATTAGGGAGGGAAAGATTTTAATTTAGGAATCAAGAAATATAAACCTTGAAATTTGGTTTAACACTTTAGAATCACATCCACAAATCACAAAACTTATCTTATAAAGTGCTTATATTAATGTGACTTGTGCAAAAAATTATACAAAGAAGCCAATTAACATATTGCATTCGTGTTTCACATAGTGGATTAACCACAATGAGATTTCTGGTACTAATGTAGTAAAAGTCTTGCCTGGAAAGCGTTCAATGTCAGAAATTGGTTAATTTAGCTAATGATGACATTTGTAATAGTTTAAATGTAATATTACATACACACTTAACTTTGTTCAGTTAAATTTAACAATATGATGTTTTCCTGTAAATATGAATCATGTGTGAGTTATAAGAGATATGCTCAAAAATAAAATCTTGAAAGACAAAAAGACTAAGAATTTAATTGAGATACTCACGACTATGTTGAGCCTGGAAGCGATGGCTAGTCCCAAACTCTCAGAGATTATGGCTGTCAAAAGACAGATGATGCAGAACTTGATGCCTCTCTCCCACTCCATTGGCTGATCTGTTATGGTGTAAGCGAGGACTATGTAAATACTGCTCAGTATTATCTGCACAAACACGAAAATACGTTAAATGGAATTTTAGTAATTTCTTCATACACTGACGTTACTGATTACAAGAAAAAGTTAGCTATGCCTTTTACCTTTTGAGCAACGAGAAAACAACTCTCAAGTAACTTAATCAACGACTCTTAAGTTGTTGTTTCCTCTTTAAGAAGATAACGTCTTTCACAAAACCCCTCATTTTACTTTCTACTCCCATACACAGCACAGAATAAAATATTCCAAATTAAATTTTGATAAACAAATCTAATTTTGATTTTCAATGATAATGTATGTTTTTTAGAAGTCAAAATTAATAATTTTGTCCAAATTTGACAAGCAGATTTTGTTGCAAAATGTTTGGACCAGTTTTTAATCTGGTACTTAAAAAAAAAAAATCATTCTTAATGTATTTTCAAAAAAATTTCACTAATCCTAAAAATAGCTTCAACAGTGTATTAGGAGATGTACACGATAAGTTGCTTATAATAAAGTACACAATAGAGCAATTTCTCACGTATGTGCTCATCTCTTTCCTAAATTAAGTTTTAGAGATATGCATGAATATTTTCATTGCCTCAGTATCTCATATAATAACATTTGCATAGGCATAACTAAAATTTAAATGTTAAATACTACAAACTATTTTACTTCATCTACAGCCAAAATTTAATTTTGCATTTATAATTTCAACTAACAAGAATTTTCTGTCAGAGGAATCTCAAAAATTCAGATGTAATCATGTACGGAATTGGTATGTACTGGAATTGATCTTCTGTACTCGTGGCATATGCATTAACCTATTGGATGATGTAGAACTGTAACTCCACTTAAAACTAGAGACCTCTTTGGTTGCCATTGATGTCAATTCATTAAATTTGCTATGAAGTGTCAAGCCCACCTATTAAGAAGACTGTCTCATTCATCTAATTCACTTAAAACATGTTACTTTGTATGTGTTTCAGTTAAAATATGCACTAGGGTATACCAGTATCTCACTTGGGTAGTTAATTGTGAACATTTGAAAAAATATATTCACTTACTTGAATTGGCAACCTGGAAATGGTGAGTGCACAGAAGTAAGGGTTCAAACCATACCAGCGATTGAAGTGTTCTCTTTTTAATAACTTCACTTCTTGAGGAACTACAACATTATATAAATAAATTAGGACAATATCATATGCTACTTTTAGGGATTTTAAATTTTTGCACTTATATTGTATTAAGTTATATTTAGTTCTGTAAATGTAATTAAGTTATAGTACTATTAGTTTGGAAAAAGTAATCATGGTTCTCTTAATTTTTTAATAATGAATATAAAATAGAAAGCTGTAGACAATGTTTAATTACTCTTCTTACAAATTGAAAAAAATATATGTTGTTACATTTTGTTCCCTTTCCTGAAATTTAGAGGAGTTGGGGGCAACTAAATATTTCCAAATAAAAATCCTTATTTAATGTCTCACATAACAAATTATATCCAACATGGTTTACAAAGCATAATCTTCTGTGAAGTATAAAATGACAGATCTTTAAGTTGGGCTTTTTATAGTTTTACTAACAAATGGCTTCTTGTAGTCAAGTTTAGTCTCCTACTCTGGCTGAGATGGAACTCGAAGAAAGTGTGAAACACAACATTATGCTGCACAATCTTCAACTGAGTTCGCTGTAACACCATGACAGCTGATATCTGCTGTCTATCAAAGCAAGCCAGGTGCATTGGAAAACCAAGTTTGAGCAAAGATGCAGACGCTCCGCCTAGTGAAGCTGTTTCAACATTGTTTTGTCTCTTCAGACACAGATAGACAGCGTATTTCAGCTGTCAATGTGTTACAGCATACTCAGTTGAAGAATGTGCAGCAGAATGTTGATTTCACTGTGACAGTTTGTTGGATTCCTGGTCATGAGGGGATCTCTGGGAACGAAAGGGCTGATACTCTGGCCAATTTGGGTTCAGCGTTCATGACGGGACCTCAACCATTCTATAGTATTTCTAGATGTGATTCCTTTAAGGCTGTCTCAAAGTGGATTCACGTTGAACATGAGAGAAGGTGGAGGTTGCATCCGGGTCTTAGATTGACCAGAATGGTCCTAGAGTCGCCTTCCCCCCTAGTGACGTTTGACCTTCTCCTTAAGTAGATTGGTGTATTCTCGGGTTATAGGACATTGTTGCATACGGAAACTTCTTCACAGGTCGGCATTCTCCAGGAGGATTTTCTGAGACTTCTGAACACTTGCTCTTTGTGACTGTCCTGCAATAGCAAGAGAGCACTACACCATCTTTGTTAGTCTAGAAATGGGTGGTGAATTTGCCCAGGAGGATCTGATCAGTTGTTTTTGATGGTTTGTTGAACTGCTGAAACTATAGACTGGTTGGCCTCATGGTACATTTTCGGGGGGGGGGGGGGAGGGCACAAAAGGCCCTTAAGGCCAAAAGGCTTAAGTGCATTGCAATAGGCCACCCCTTAGAAGAGCTCCTCAGAGTTAAAACCGATTGTTCCCATTATCAAAAACTATGCCGCCCAACATATTTACTGGCTGCTAAGGCATAGAGAAACCAAGTTTGAACAAAGGAGCAGACACTCCGTCTAGTGAAACCGCAGATAGACAGCAGATTTCAGTTATCTCTGTGTTACAGCGTACTCAGTTGAAGATCGTGCACTTTGCATGTCTTCGAGTACCATCCTAGCCAGAATAAGAGACTAAACTTCACTACAAAACTTTCCAGGCTAAGACGATCTGATAGACTAACAACCAGTTTATCTCTTCATGAAATGGCTTGCTTCTTCTAAACAGTAACTATTGAATTTTAATTCAATAATTTCAGAAGGATTAAAATATTAGTAAAACATATGACATTAAAACTTTGACTAACATACGAAACAATGTCTAATATTAAGAGTGTTTTGTATAATCTTATTGACTCCGGTAACGTTTAGGAAAAAGAGCAAGGAGGGTTATTTAATGTCATACTAAATAAATTGCTCATTTAGAAAACTGTATTTAATAAGGATAGTGTAAAACATAAAAAGTCAACTCAGTTACAACAGATTGATTACATAACGTCCAATAAAACATTTTTATTCAACCTTTAATTAATTATACATGTTTATTTACACAACTGTCTTCAATGTATAACAAATATTAGTCTTATTAAATTATATTTGTTGTAGAATATAATCTTTTTATCATTTACTACTAATCAATCAGAATACATGTAGATAGACAAATATATAGAATACTATATTGATATAGAATACTTACATTGCAGAAGCGCTGGCAACATAGGAATATACATGAAAATGATCATGGTGACGAAACAGAATCCAAAATTAAAAAGTGTCTTAGAGCCATCATTTCCCATTTGGAAGAATAAACCACCGATTATGAGTCCAACAAAAACATGCATCACAGCCTTAAAAAGAATGTACCCCTGAAATAAAACAAATAAATGTATTTTTTAATGTAACTTAAATTAAAACAATAATCAATAACTGTAACCCTTGAACAAAATCTACAAAAGTAAAATTGTAGTAAAAAAGTAAAATGAACAACATGTAAAGTAAAACATATAACTTTATATATATACCAGGCGACCACCCTTCTGTCATGTATAGTGGCTGAACCGAGAAATATACTACCTTCTCCTTTTTAACGAAAACCCCATATTATGAAAATAATTTTGAACACTAAAAAATACCCCAAAATGGTACTTGTGGGAGGGGGGTAGGAGTTATTTTTGAAAGATTTTCAAATGTAAAGGTAGGTTAAGTCATACCTCATTTTAAAGATCTCTATTTCATTTATAATTTTGATAAAAACAATATTTTAATTTATTTCACTTCTTGTATTTTGGTGGTCCAAAATGTCAAAGTTGTATGGCTTCACAACCTTTTTTACTGTTACCTTGTTAAACATTTCATCAAATCCAAATTTTCAATCAAGGTTACTAAAGAAGTATTTCTAAAATATGTTACATTTCTTACTTTCAGCACATTTACAAATTTTTTAAATAGTTCAAATTTAGGATATTTCAAACTTGTATAGCCTAACTTGTATATTCAAACAGTAAGGTTTCATTGCACCTATCAATAGATGTCTTAAAAAAATACAACTTTTAAATTTAAAGTTTGGCTTTATCTTGAATAATTGAGAACTGCCACCAAAAAATACTAATTTTCACAATATTTTTTTGGATTTAATACGCCGTCTCACCTTTACCTTAGGGTAATCAAAAGTGTCTACCACTTTTTTTTTAAAACACTTTTTGTATAATGAGAAGTACCATACACTAAGCATGTGAATTCCTATCAAATTTTAACACTGATTACTGTTTATCTAATAGTGATCTGTGATGGATTTGTTTGAAAATAAACCAAATAGACAAACCAGCTATGTTTTATTCTAATCCAAACACATTTGTATGATCAGTTACTTTATCTTGGTATGGACAAGGTGATCTTCAACAACAAATGAAAACTTTTTGAACAAGTTTGGGAGAAATGATAAAAGATGATAACCATGCTTATCGGATTTTATTTCTTTTAGGTAGTCAGTCAGTTTTGTGCCATGTCCGTGAAGATGTGTATTGTTGTCTGCCATATATACCATTCACCAATGGGGAAGCTTCCTCGATGTTGATGGTATTAGATCAATGTTTCAGAACTACACGGCTGCTGCTGCTCTGTACACTCAACGTTACACGAATAAATTTGACATTTTGGACCACCAAAATACAATAAGCGAAATAAATTAAAACTTTCTTTATCAAAATAGCCAGTTAAAACAGAAAGAGAGACCTTTAGTGTAACAGAGAAAGACCTTTAAAATAAGGTATGGCATAGCCTACATTTACATTTGAGAAATATTTTTCCCGATTCTTTGTGGGTTGAAATATGGGGGGTTTTGTTAAAAAAGGAGAAGGTTGAGAAGGTTGGTTTCTCAGTTCAGGTTCTTAGTTTGGTTTCTGTAAATCATAGACGGGTGGTTTCCTTCCTCCTGTAGTTTTTTAAACTTAAAATACAAGTAATGTTATTGTTAATGTAACAAAATTGATTACAATTACGATTCTATTAAGATATTAAACAAACTCACAATTTGCCTCCAGTTCTGTAGCATCATGCGGTACATGAGGATGCGGAATTGTAGCCAGGGTGAACTGTCGAAGCTGTACAGATGTTTTAGTTGGTGTAGTTCCTCTCTTGACATTTTGATAACTGTAACATTAATAGTCCAATGGTAGTCACAATCTCCAGTTCTATGTACCAATATATGGAAATGCAGCCTGGAAGAGCTTTTAAATCTTCACAAAACAAAGAGTAATGTTTAAATGATTTATACGCATAGTTCTCAAACTGTAAAATACAAGCAGATTTATGAGTGAACTTTATACTCGTATTTTGAAGTTTGGGAAAAGAGTTCACCCTTACATTTGTGTATAAAGATTGTTTTGCAAGTAAATGGTGTGTAATTTAAATCCATTCTGCATAGGATGAATCTAGTTACTGATTCATCAAATCTTTTTTTTAAAACAATACATTTTAATTGTATTCAAGTACTGTATTTTTAATTATACAGTTAAATACATGCAGTTAAATTAGAATTAAAAACAATAGTAATTACAAGTTAGCTTCAATAAATCTGAAATTCATAAATGAAACACCTGTTTTTTTTTAAATTTAATATATTGTTCTAGTTTTTTTTCAACCAAAACTATTCAAACTTTAAATTGCAAGACTAGTATTTATCACAGAAAATTAAACACCGAAAATAGTACTAGCAGAGTATACCTTTAGTACAGTAACATTTTAAGTTAACGATAAAAAAATTAATTAAACAAGTTACTAAATTTTGTTTGATATGAATGCAGTACCCATATAATCGATGCCAGATGTTAAAATTCACCTTAATCATTAAAAAATATAAAGTTAAATTATTTATATGAACCACATACAGGGTGTGTTCAAAAACTAACAGGAATTTTTATGTTTCATAGGTTTGGAAAGTCCGTTTGTCAAAGTTTTTTGTTATTATGTTGATACTCATATTCCTGAAGTATAATAAAATTTCCAGGTGTATTCATTGTTTAATTTTTCAGTGGCAGCTGCTAAGGTTAAATATGTTTTATAAACCCAGCTGACTTTTTTAATTGAACAAAGAATTTGTATCAAATATTGTGTGAAAAATTTAACAAGGTATAGCAAAGAGAGCGAAATGTTAACAAGGGCCTATAGTGAGTCTACTGTGAGTAAAACACGGGTTTACGAGTGGTATAAATGTTTGAAAGATGGCCGTGAATTAATTGATGATAAAGAATGCTCTGGATCCCCCAGCAGATCAACAACCAATGAAAACATGAAAAAATTTGGAAGAAATGCTTATGGAAGAAGTTCAGAGAAGTCGCTGAGGATGTTGGCATATCAATTGGCTCATGCCATAAAATATTTTAGAACTTTTCGTGTACGAAATGTGTAGCAGCAAAGAACAGTGGTGAATGGAAATTGTTCAGGATTCTCTAAATGAAGTCAATGATGATGCAGAATTACTGAAACATGTTATAAAAAGTGACGAAACATGGGTTTACGGAAATGACGTCAACCCGAATTACTGAAACTTAGGCTCAATCATTCCAGTGGAGGCATTCTGGATCGCCAAGACTGAAAAAGGCTTGACAAGTGCATTCGAATGTGAAGCCGAAGTGCTAGTTCAACGCTGTTTGCGTAAAGGAAAAACACCCGGATTTGTGGCAAAACAATTCATGCACCATGATAATTTACCTGCTCACACTTCATTGCTTGTTTCGTAAATTTTTGGCAAAAAACAGAACTGTAACAATGCCCCAGCCATATGCTCCAGATATGGCTCTGTGTGACTTTTTTCCAAAAATAAAGAGAACTTTATAGATCTGTCATTTATAAGCATTGATAAAAATAAAAGTGCATCACTGATAGAGCTAAAGGCTACCCCAAAGATCGAGTTTGAGAAGTGTTTCGAGGATTGGAAGAAGCACTGGCACAAATATCGAAAAGGGAATATTTTGAAATTAATACTTTGGAAATTTTGAAACAAAACTACACGATTATACTGTTGCTTAATTGGTTTTAATTGAAAATCACAAAATTCAGTCAACGAAGTAGGTTTAACGAAACTTATTAAAGTAAGCTTTATATAAGGTTATAACCTCAGGAACTTCAGATTCTCTAAGGTGGCTTTATGTGCGTATTTTTTGACCACCTCTGACTCTATGTCATGCTCAATGTTCTGGTATATTGGACCCCAAGGTCTTCCAATGCACCCATGCATGTATGTATGTATGAAATTTTCTATGATAAATAATAGCTGTCATAAACTATTATTTATCATGTAATGATTAGTTGACAAGTTATTAATAACAAAGTTATTCTCAACAAAACTCACTATCATCTGCAACTTCCGGGGGCCTCAGGGTCCTGTTCCATCGGTAACAGCGTCCATTGTCAACAGCCATCATCATTCTCTCTGTATGGTCCCCATACTCCCCACTGGACACCTCAATCACTGTCAAATAGATACAATACAATAGCAATCAAAATTTCATTGTTATTAAAGGTGAGAACAACGTTATTCTTTTAACTAGTTTTGATATAAGCAGCATCCAGCCAAGCACATGTTTTAAAATCAAATTAATCAAAATTTAGTAATATATAAACTAATTTTTTAAAATGAACAAAATAGTCTTTGTTTATGAAGATAGTGGTACATTAAAAATATGTTTGAAAAATGAAATATTATCGTTAATAAAGAATTAATAACTTAATTAATTATGAATCAAGCAACTATTTTTGAATTTATTCTTAACATTAAACAACTATTTTTATGCAAAACAATAATGTAAAGAATACAAATTTAAATCTCTCTAGAGTCATTCTTGAAGATATACTGCATGATATTAAGAAAACATAACTAACTCAAATTTCATAGACGTATAATTATTGGAATTTAATCTGGAGATCAACATGTGTCCAGCATTATACAGAGTGTAAATTAAGTCCTGATATGCTTGGATATATTCCAAATGGATTAAGACTAGTATTTTAATAAATAGGATTCCATACTTATTAAAATACTTTTTTTGGATTTTTTGAATGATAAAAAGATTTCTCCCCCTTTTCAAAGGGGTATGGGGGGGGGGTAACTATAAGTTTTCAAATTGCAACCCCTATATTGCAACATATCATTTTAAAGGTCTATTCAATCGAAACAAAATGACACTAAGAAAACACCTCTATGCCGTTTCTTGTAAAAGTTATGGGCCAATAACACAAAAAAATAATAATCTGTAGTGATAATGCCAATGTCTTGCTCATTTCAACACAATATACGCGTGATATCTTTTAGAAAGACTTTGAGGTGCCCAGCTTATCCTTTTGCGTGGTACTAATGTTTCTGGTGTGCAAAGTTTTGGTTCTTTGGTTCTTGCAAGATTTGGTTTTGGTGTCTTTTTCTAGATGGCATTACAATGTAATGAATGGGTTGTAAATTTGAAAAGGGGGAGGGAATTTTTTATTATTAAAAAAATCCAAAAAAGTATTTTAACATGGTGAAGGTTGTACGTCAATATCACAATCCGTTATGAATATATCCAGACTTAATTTACACCCTGTATATAGAATGTCTAGAATAATATAATTTTTTTTAACAGACCACTTCATATATTGTTAAACACAAATAAAGATTATAAAGAATGTTTTATAACTTCTTGGTTGTATATTTTTAATGGTAAAATATAATATTTATGTACTAGAAGATACTAACTGAAGTCAGCAGGGTTGTAGTGTTTGGGACAGTGCAGTCCCAGACTGGCCAGGAATGGCACAATGTCCTCACCGAGTCCCTGGAACATGCACTGACCGTCGCTGACGATGTAAACATTGTCAAACTGTGAGAACAGTCGGGCACTCGGTGTGTGTGGATGCTGCAGATCACAGTACGACCTCCATGTGCCAAATTCTTGAGCAGTGAGATACACTGTGAGCTTGACATGTCATCCAGTCCTCTGCCAAAAAATCTTTGATTAGATGTATATTCAGTCAAAACCATTATTACAACAAAATCATTATAGATCCTCTAAAAGGGTCGCAGGACATTTCTTAGAGCAGAATCCAATATAAATCTTAAGTTCTTCACTACCTAGGCCTCCAATTCTCCAAACTACATCCATTAAAACTTACAATTATTTTCCTAAAGTGATTTCGCACTGCATTGAATTCATATTTAAAATGGTGCTATAGATAATTTCCTTTACTTAGTTAAGTAATTAGAATTTTGCTTAAATGCATAATCATTCAAAACCAATACTATAATAAAATCATTGTAGATTCTGTACAAGGATCAAAATACGTTTCTTATAGTAGAATCCCAAAGAAAAGTTTTCACTCACTAAACTACAACTGCCAGACTAAAGCCATTAAAACTTATAATAATTTTCCAATGTGATATCGCACTGCATTGAATTCACATTTTAAAATGGTGTTATAGATAACTTCCATTACTTAGTCAAGAAGTTCCTTATTTTTCCTTTATTTTACAAATCTTTCTGATGAGAATATTGGTAGTATGTTAAAGTTATAACATATTTTACTTGATTTTGTTGCTACATTAAACACAGAACCATAACATTTTCTACCTATAAACTTTTTGAAAACCAGACAGAAACAGACTATCACATTCCATTGCATCTTACTCTGCAATTATTTTATAAAACCATTATAACCATTATTATTTTTTATGACCATTGTTAAAATAGCTATTTTTCATTATATCTTAGAACCTCTATCCACCAGTTATCTCTAATAAAATAGTAAAGTCAATTTAGCAACAGAAAACTATCTTCCTACAGTTTGAAGATGTACAGTCTGATAAGTTTTAATGAATGTCAAATAATTCTAATAGTTGATGTATCGTTTGTACTCACGTTGTCGGCTCGTCAAGGAATATTACAGGAGGATTGTTGACCAGTTCTAAAGCTATTGAGACTCTTTTCCTCTCTCCACCTGACAGACAGCTCGTCAGAGTTTTCTTGCATTTGGTTAACCTCAGAAGCTCCAGAATCTCGTTGATCTAACAAATTAATATTTATTGTAATTTTAATACAGTACTTAATTTTACTAACTTAATACAATATAAGATGGCTACCTTTCCATTCATAGGAAATCGTATTTCTGTTATTAGAAATAAAACTCTAGTTGCAATTTTAAATAAATTTTACGGGTAAAAAGACCTATTACTATCATTTAAATTTATTAGATCTGAGAAGACAGACGTTAGGAGGGACCCAAGTTTGTATAAGTCAAAATTGTATTAATTAATAAAATAAGTATAAATACTTAAGTATATTAACTAATATACATTTCAGTTATGTTTTATTATATGTAGGTGTATGGGATAATCTTTTAGTACTACATATAATGTATTTTTTATACAAGGTATGCCTCATTAATTTTTTTATTTCTAAAAGAAGATACTAATTGAAGTCAGCATTATTGTAGTGCTCAGGTCTGTACAAAACTATAGCAAACATTTTATGAAGATTAAATCAAATAGTTCAAAAATGTGTTTCATACATTGAACAAACAACATGTGTGTGTGTTTGCGAAGTAAAAGTAAGATACTGATCTGAATAATTCATATATTTATGTGATCCATTAACATTGAAGTAGATCCTGCCTGTAACCTTGCACTTTTTATCAGTACCATAGACCTTGTACTGTATTGACTCTCCCACTTATTCTGTTTGATAAGATCCTCTCACAGGACAGTGGCCTTTGAGGACTGGCAGAACTCTCATAAAAAAGCAATATTTTTTACTATATATCTGAAATCAAATTGGCATAAATATTTTAATTGATTACTTAATTTACTTGATTAAAAAATTACTTTAATCTTCAGATCATTATAAATTATTGTTCATGCTTACACAGTTATGACTGAATATATGCCTTTTATCCCCCTCTACACACCCAACTCACACCAGCTTCATGCTTATTGATAAAATACTAATATTTATTTATACTTCTCAAAATAGTTTGTCTATACATTCCCATGTACTATTCATTACTAATTACAATAACCTTATGTAGGCCTATAACTGTTACTGATATAAAATAAGATTAAGTGTTTCAAAAATTTACATCTAATAAAAAATTAAAACAATCTGTAACCTCTTTTAGAGATAATATTATAATTCAACTTCAAAACAAACCATACAATCTCAAATTCTTTTCAATTAGTGAATCAAAATCACTTTATCTGCTTTAAAAATTGGACTCATCTATCTGAAAGCTTTGATTATCTATGTAGTCAGAAAGTTTCAACTGTTAGTTACAGTTACCTTTATGAACATGATAAAGCAAACAACAAAATTCCAACTTTTGGCTTTTTGGTACTGTACTAAAGTACTGTTTATTTTAGTAAGTAAAATACTATATAGTTAGTACAAAATAAATAATTTTATTGGAAAAGTTCTAGTTACTTTATGGCATATCTTAAATGTAAATATCACTGATTCTTATTCAAGAAGTTCAATTTTCACAGCTACCCATTCTGCAAGGGGAGCTCTGGCTGCAAAGGGTAAGAACCCAAGCCCAAGGTGTGTGGAAGATAAGACATCAGCCCTAACATTTTCCTGAAGTGCTTAATCGTGTATAAAAAAGGAGTGACAACAAACTCACCATCTCCAACTTCTGACGGCGTCGGACAGTATGACCCAACTTGAGGTCAGCAGCGATCAGCATGCTCTCTAGCACGGTGAGACAAGGCTGCAACAAGTCCTCTTGCATGATGTAGCGTGACATCTTGTGAAACACTTTCAGCACTCGGGGTTCACCGTTGATCAAGATACTTCCACTGGCATCTCCACTTCTGCAAACAGATTTTGATTTCATTCATTCCTTTGAAGGAATAATATTATATAGGGGTATAAATATTGCAGGAACCATTATCTCAACTTTAATTGACAATGGAATTCTGGATAAGGTACAATAAATATTTGCTAGCATTGATAAAAAACTAACACAACTTCTGGCATACTGAAGACCTGGAGTGAAAATCAGAGACAACTTACTTGTATCCAGCGAGGACATTCAGGAGTGTGCTCTTCCCGGCTCCTGATGGCCCTAGAATGGCTGTCAACTGTCCTGACTTGAACAACCCACTCACACTTCGCAATATCACCTTGGAGCCTGAAACAAAACATGAAATTAATTTTAAAATAATTTAAAAAGTTAGGGAACAATTTTATTACTGAATGAATATCTGCTATGCCAGTCACAGCTTGTAATTAGGTTCTGAGCAGCTGCTTTTACAAGCAATACGTTGGACATTCTTGATTAATCCAGAGTCTTCATAGGAACAGTCTCACTGAAATGCTGATTAAGAAACCTAATGACTTATTTGTTACAATCTCCTCACTTTTGACCAAACGTAACCTTTTGAGAGCCCATACCTGCGAACTTCATGAGTGAAAATCTTAATGGGGTGACCAGATTGGAGTGAACATATGAGAGAATCATTTGTGGGAGAGAGAAACAGATTCAGATCTCTCTGCACATTATTTGTTCCCTCAACAGTAACAGGACAAACTAATAGGGGATTAAGAAGAGAGCCTTGTGGAAAGGGAGCTAATGGTTAAGATGGTATCTAGCACTAGGGGGCTCAGTCGGTTATGGGTCCTTCGATTATCAAGCAAATACATAATAAACATTTCATTGAACAATTTCATGAACAGTATTAGCCCCCATCAATTAGGAACTGCAGACAAATACGTGTTGGGTAATAATTGTAGCCCGCATCATGGGGTCAGACATGACATGTATATAGTCTAACGGAAATTTTAAGAGTCTATCCTAAACTTTACGTACAGAATAATGTAAATATAACCGAATGTTTATATGTGTGTATATGTTTATGTGTTGTGTGTTCCAATAAAAAAGGAATTCTTCGAATCCCCAACTGTCCTTTCTTTAATATTGCATTCCACTTGTGGAGTTCGGAACAATAGACATATACAGATATGATCACCTATACGTGCTTTAATCAGCTCATTCACTCTGGCCACAATCGTAAGTTGTGAGACAATGACAATTCTATCTAGAAATCACGTCACGCCAAGTCACGTCATTGTTTGTACCGCATGTGCGGTGGCTACGTGATTTCTCGGTGCATTCCTATTGAACACGGAGTATCACGATAATATTCCTGCTACTAAAAAACTGGAACTTTGGTATTGTCAGGCAACCATTATTTTTGGAAGAATTTTTCTTACCGGAGACCTGAAAAAACTACACTATTAGAAAGAACAGAATTGATTTGTTATTATGACGACCGGTCCTTGCTTTTCTGCCTCCTAAATGCAAGGGATGTCGGTGTGAAGGAAACCACTCTGTCCCTATCTACTATTTTTTATTACGCAATATAAGTAGGTGCAGATTAGGTTACAATAAATACCTACTGCACCTAATTGGTACTAAGTATATATGATACTATTAGTACCAAAGTTAAAGATAAACTTTACGAACCCTTACGTGATCTGAGCTTAACTTTTGGGTACTATCTCGATTGATGTTTTTCCTTTTCCACCAGAAGTGCGGGGCTACCGTAGCTCGCACTGACGACCTGGGGAATTTCCGATCGGTACTTTTCCGACCTCAGATCACGTGCCAGATAGACCAACGTGATCTGACACAGGAAAGTTGGACGATCTGAGACGTGATCTGAGGGCGGGAAAGTACCGATCGGAAATACGCCTGGCCATCAGTGCGGGCTACGGTTGGCCCCGCACTTGTCTGGGAAAAGAAGAAAAACATCTTTCAAGATAGGTACCTAAATTCAAAATCAGATCACGTGAGCGTTCGTTAACTTATTATATTTATATTATTTACGTAAGTATTTACTTACTTATATTATAACCTAATAACAAATAGTAGATAGGGACATAGTAGCATCCTTCTCGCCGACATCGCTTCCATTTGGGAGGCAGAAAAAAGAACCGAATGTCATGTAATTTTCACAGTATGTCAAATGAAGTCTGTTCTTTCTAATAATACAGTTTTAAGGTCACGGTGAGAATAACTCTTCCGAAAATAGTAGTCTCCGGATAATATAAAGTCACCTTTGTACAGAGTTGTGTTTATGTTCAAATTATTTACTACATATTCCTTTTCTACATAATATCATACGTTTAATAAAAGTTAATTCAAAACAAATTGTGACGAAAGCCACAATTTTCTACCACATATTCATGAATATTTCTTCCAAAACAGTTGTGCAACGAAACATTTTTTTGTTAATCAATAGATATCTCGTAAAGTAGCAAAAGCATCGTAGGAATAATGTTATAAGCATTCTTAGGACAATTTATTCGCGTACAAATCAAAGCCTCAAGATCACGATGAGGTTATTCACTTACAGCTGACATTGTCAGAAACAGAACGTAGTTATCACGTGTCGTTACATACATTATTTATTTATCAGTTTCAAGATTCCTCGGAGATCGCACTACAAAGAATTGTTTACGATCGTGACTTGAAACAAACATCGTTCGTCAATCATCAGAACTGATGCCTATGTGTGTTTACAACTGCCAATTTGTACTGACAGGCGTGTCTTAACAATTTTCTCGTTTTGAATAAATACAAAATTTGCAGATTCTAATATTGACATCATTATTTAAGCAATGTTCTGTAACACGTACAATTTACTTAATGTAAGCTATTTTGATAAGGGCGCTTAGTTTAGAATTTGCTTTAGCTTGAGTTAGTTTGAGGTAAACTCGTACTACTATTGCAATTTTAAACCGCTAGTAATTAAGTGTGCGCATTTATTTAACACTCCACCAAAACTAGTAATGATTATTTAAGCAGTGAAGCTTGTAACTTTTCCCAGTCGCAGTAATTGCGTAGCTGTTGAAGTACTTCGACATCCTCAGCTATGATATTTAAGGTAAAGTAGTTCTGGTACTATGTTTGTAAGTTAAAAATAGTAGAACTAGTGTATTTCATTAATAATAGATTAAATTTATTTTCTATTCGATCTACAAATAAAAAGGAAAAACGGAAAGGTTGAACTGTAATTTTAATAACGTACGTATTCGCGGTATTATATATATTACCATTACACCACAGAGCGCTTACTTTTTCCGATTCAATTATTTTGTATTTGGCCGTATCTGTCACTCTAACATATGATCGGAAGACCAAATACCTGTCAAACGACTTTTATTTACATTAAATTGTATAATAGTGATTCAATGTTTATTGAAATTAAATAAGGCTATTGCCATTTATACAATTTAATGTAAATAAAATGGGGGGGGGGGGGTGGGGGGGGGGGGGGGTGGGGGGGGGGGGGGGTGGGGGGGGGGGGGGGTGGGGGGGGGGGGGGGTGGGGGGGGGGGGGGGTGG
Source organism: Homalodisca vitripennis (assembly GCF_021130785.1). Lineage (NCBI taxonomy): Eukaryota > Metazoa > Arthropoda > Insecta > Hemiptera > Cicadellidae > Homalodisca > Homalodisca vitripennis. The sequence continues at coordinate 41,305,003 of NC_060209.1, read as the reverse complement.
GGGATATAGCACTAATTTTTCCAGCATTTGGAATTTTGCGGTAGGGGTAACGTTGTCTGTATTCTTCAACAACGGCCGTAGCACTGCCTTCACATACACCACAAATAAAAATCATATCGGCGTATTCTTCACTTGTAAATACGTGTGGCATTACTATTCCAATACTTTAATAATCACTACCGACAATACAATACTGAAACTCAATTACTACGAACAGAACAATACGCACAAGGACTTAAACGCAGTTGTTACCCCTCAAAATTATTTGAATTCTACAATTCAAATCATATCGTTGTTAAATAGCTGCATATTGTGTTGCCAACTTATGAACATTTCCCGCAAATCATAATTCTGTTTTTAAATCAAGCCGTACAGTAAGTCAGTAGCACCTGAATTAACTACTAAAATCAATCTACTCTATGAAATAATTTTTCATTTAAGAATTGAAATTTACGATTTCTTAGTATGAATTTAATTTATTTCATGGGTAAGTAACCTAGTCATTGTCAGTAAAATTTAAAAGGCGTGCTGTATTTTTATCAATAAAAAAATTTAATCAAACATCTATTCGCTTTGTGAGTACTTCATTTACATCGTTGTGTTCAGAATAAACTTTTCTACAAGTTTTATTCAATTTGTGAGTGTTATCTGTTTCTTGGTTGTTGCCCAAAAGATGAAAAATTTGTTTTTTACTCCATTTTCTGAATTTGACCTGGTTTTCCCCAAAACTTCTAAACTTCAAGTTCTGTGACCTGTGTTATTCAATTAATTAGACAAAAAACCATACGAAACTATTGAATTCTCACATTAATCTAACTTACCAGAATTTCAGGAACCCTTTTTTGACATGGTGAACTGAAATCTGGGCGAAATCGTTGGGTAACTCGCTCAAGAAGTATTTACGGATCCATGTTTATATCAACTTTTTCATTATTTTTAAACGTAGAATGATTTCCTACGGTTTCTACATATATTCGTGAATCACCACGTATGTATATCGCGTAGTAAGAAGCAGTTTAATAATAAAATCTTGTTTTTCCTTGAAACAGGTACAAGTAATAAAAGTTATAACAGAGGTACAGAATAAATACAGCTTCGTAAACTGCATAATTTAAATAGCATTTCCCGTTACCATTGTTAGAAAACCCAAGACTGCAGAAACCTGGCCCGGGTTTTCAGTTTAAAACTGTGACTTGAAGAGTCGCATCATCCTCTCATCTCGTCTCATATCAGCCTCTCCCGATTCTCAAGTGCACAACCCCAGGCTGGAGTCTAGCAAGGAAGTCATCAAGACATCCGCGAATCATCACAAACAAAGCCCACGACGCAACATGAAGGTACGAGTACGTGACCCCACTCAACACACGCGCCGGTATTCACACTAGCCTCTCGTCTCGTCTCACATCAGCCTCTCCCGACTCTCAAGTGCACAAACCCAGGCTGGAGTCTAGCAAGGAAGTCATCAAGACATCAGCGAGTCATCACCGACAAAGCCCACGACGCAACATGACGGTACGAGTACGTGAGCCCACTCTACACACGCGCCGGTATTCACACCAGCCTCTCATCTCGTCTCACATCAGACTCTCCCGACTCTGAAGTGCACAACCCCAGGCCGGAGTCTAGCAAGGAAGTCATCAAGACATCCGCGAGTCATCACCGACAAAGCCCACGACGCAACATGACGGTACGAGTACGTGAGCCCACTCAACACACGCGCCGGTATTCACACCGGTCTAGCCGCGCTTTCACTTAGACCCACACTTATTCTGACTACTCAATATTGTCTTTTCTCTGTAATCCATCAGGAAAGACTCAATTGTTGTGTCACCATCACTCTCGTCTGTCGTTTCTTATGGCACCGGCGTCGAGCAAATAAGAAAGCAAATATCCAGGGGAATTGTGACTTCTTAACGTAATAAGGAGTAGTTATGTCTGTTCTTCTGCCAGGTTAGGGCCTCTTTCTAACTGCAGGACAGTTGTCCCAGCATCCAGGCAGTCACGTTGTGTTTCTCCTTGGACACGTGATAAACGCTCTCTACTTGTTTCACCGTTAGCCTTGGTGCGCCTGATTTAGCATCCCATGGTATAGCACCACCTCATTCGCGAAGTCAAATTGATAGGGGGATCCTTAGAATACGAGATTCTTTATTCTGCGTCTTGACCGTGTCCAGGTCCTGATTTTGCACCCCCTTAATTCTATTTTCAATGATTACGGGCTCGCTGCTCTCGCATTATTTTTATCTTTTTTATTCCTTCCGCTACTGTAAATATTCCATCCCACAATGTTGGTTGAAGGATTACGGGTACCATACGTGGATATATTCAAAATTTAGTTCATTAAATTGAATGTTATAGTAATGTTTAAACAATATCCATAATATACTATACTTTACATTTGCTGTCTTCAGTATAGCTTTATCTCTCGAAATGCTTGGTATTTCCAGGTTTATTTGAAACTGTGAGATAATACTATAGTAATATGTACTCTATGTAACAATGTATCAATTTTCAAACAATTGCATAAAACCTTAATATTGGTCAAAACAAAAGGTGATAAAGAGGTTAAACTTCAGAGGCAGTAAAGAATAAAATCAGCCCCAGTGTTAAGAATAATTGAGAATCGATAACTAACTATGTAGTTGATTGTAAAATATAGAGATGCGTAACGTATTATCGTTCATAAATATGAACGTAAAAGGTTATTACGTTAATATTTGTAGCCTTTAAGGCGGTAATTAACTATTATAGGATGACTTGAGACGTTCAGTTATGTATATACAATATATAATTAGTGATGCGTATAGGCTAAACCTGATCCTTATCTTTCCCATCTTCCCTCTCAGACTTTTCGACGGAACTGGTTGTTGTTCAGCCACCGTTCACGCTTTCTTGGTTTCCCAGGGTCCTGTTCTTGTCTCACGACCTCGATGGGGAAAGTGTGAGGTACATGTAAACTAGCTTTTGGACTCTTTCATAACTGTGGGCCAAAGTAATGTATCAGTATTGTAAAGAATATCATTGTTACGACAGCATTAAATAACCACAGTTACGAGATAGTCGGCCTACGTTGAATTGAACAGATATAAAAAAGCTCAGTAGTTCATCAGAAAATTATTGTGAGGACAAAAGCGCAGACCTGATTGAAATGATTAGCTATAATTTGGAGCCCCGCACGTAATTTCCTGCCATGTATGGGGGCGTCTTTGGCAATTCTTTTTTAAACGCCGTTCCAGGTAATCTTGAGGTAAGTGACGGTCATTAGAAGGTATAAACATCTTCAGAACTACCACAAATAACTGCATAAGAAATAGTTTGAAGACCCAATGAATCGGAGCACTGAAATTCGAGAACGAAATACTAGGACTATCCAGAAAGTAACGGACATTTATGAATGATGCGGCAGTGGGCAAGGCTGCAGTCGCCATCTTGGTGTCAAAATTCTCTGGCGTTCAGTACGCATCGAGCTGCAGTCAGTGTGATCTGTATCTCGTAGTTTCTCAGAACACCCTGATGTAACATGTTTGTTCAAAATACCATGCCAATCGTATTTCTAAAGATTTCAGTAGTTGTTATTGAAATATTAAGAGTCAGGCGAAGGCTTTAGATTGGAAAGCGAAATAGATTCTGATATAATACAAATGTTTATGCAGAATTCCATGACATACGACTGAGTTGTTCCTAAACTTTCAGTAGTGTTATTCAAATATTAAAGCTCAGTTAAATGTTAGTTAAAGAATAGTATATGCTAATGCCTTGATAACTGGCTGAGTAGTTTCCAAAAGTTCAAGATTTCAGTAGTTGTTTTTGAAATAGCAAAGGGTCTGATGAAACATACAGGGTGTTTGAAAAGTATGGGTACGGCTTAATATTTTAAAAAACCATAGGAGATAACAGCTATAAACTTTGCTCAGTGTCATATGGCTATGTAAACTATGTTTCCTTGCTATTACTATGACATGCCAACCATGGGGGGACGGCCCACAGAGGAAAACATGGAAATCTTAAATTGAAGCATGGGTCGAGTGATACCTCATTTGAAAGAGCTCACTTAGTAGAGTTGAATGCCGCAAACCGAATCTCAAAAGGTTTATCCAATCAGAAATGGCGGGTTGTTTTAGGTCCACATTGTGAAGTACATTATAAATAAAACACAATAAATACCGATGTTTTTTTAGTTTTATTTATTGTGTTATAAATTTATGACATAATTTTCTAATTAAAAAAAGTCAGTGAAAACACATTGGTTAGTAAAGTGAAACGCCGCCTACCGCATCAGAATACGACGATCCAGTCAGAAATGGCAGCGCATAATGTACTTCACAATGTGTACCTAAAATAACCCGCCATTTCTGATTGGATAAACCTTTTGAGATGCGGTTTGCGGCATTCAACTCTACTAAGTGAGCTCTTTCAAATGAGGTATCACTCGACCCATGCTTCAATTTAAGATTTCCATGTTTTCCTCTGTGGGCCGTCCCCCCATGGTTGGCATGTCATAGTAATAGCAAGGAAACATAGTTTACATAGCCATATGACACTGAGCAAAGTTTATAGCTGTTATCTCCTATGGTTTTTAAAATATTAAGCCGTACCCATACTTTTCAAACACCCTGTATAAAGAAAATGTTTAAAAAAAGTCATCAGAAAATTAGAGAAGAGCTTCCTAAACTGTTTTATGAAATGGTTTCCAAAAGTATAAATGTACTAAATGAAAGTTTCCTACAGTAAACCTCCTTCTGTTACTCGGATTTTATCATTTAACAAATTTATGAGACAAGCAAATTTGCAATAATACGAGTTTAGAGTGTCCACTCATGGTCCAAACACAAGTTTGATGGAAATACACGCGCTCAGGTCTGTCAATTAATTTTTATTAGGAACTATTAACCTTATCATTACGAATACATTTTAATGATAATGCGTTCTCAAATCTGTACTATTGGTATAGATGACGTGATGTATTGCAATTGGGCAATGTGAATCCAAACATCGCAAGCTGAATAAAATCTAAATGGAATATACGAATACTGATTACATGCGGCTGTGACAAACTGAAAGAGTCGAGGACTGCATTCTTCTACACGTAAGGAAGTAGGAAGCAATTAACCAAAGGTCGAGGAACGATACTTCATTAATTGATTGTCCGCCGGAGAGACGGTTTGGGAAGCAGTTGTAGATAATTGAAGGCCCGGAACTGGCAGCTATAAGAGAATACAATGTCTCCAAGGTCACCTTTACTTCCAAAACTTATGTTCAAGCACCTTTAAATGATACGTCACTATTCCTTAAGTCAAGGTTTTCAGATATTCACACATTTAAAATGTTTATAAGTTGATTGATAAGATTGATGTAGAAATGTATCTTTCGGAAAACAGATCTTGATTCTATTTTCCAGATGAAACGTCCTAAAAGTAAATATTATCTATGCACTGTCTTATCAGATCAAAAAGTGATTATCACGAAGAAATACAAAGTAACACGCATTGACTAAACAATTTTCATTTTTTTGCATGTATTTAAGTATTATTCAATTCTATTTATTCATTTTCCACATTCATAATATGTATGTTTATTGTATGAGTTGTTGTTTGAAATGACTTTGATGTCCTTCATACGTCTCGCTATCACGTAGTATATACTTCCTATTCTGCAAAACATGAAAGCCCAGAAACCGGTGAACCTTGAGGATTAGCATAGGCGAGTCTACTTTTTATTATATTGGCGAATTTGACAACATCCATCCCTAATATTATTGAGATATATACCCGTTGCTCTGAGACCGTAAGGACTACATGCTCAATGCAAGATCAAACTCATCGCCCACAATTGCTCCGAATTGTCTGTTCCTTGGGTAGATACAGATAAAAAATATACAAATAGACCTAAAATTGTACCACGACATCATTAGAGTTTAATGCGCCATTGTATTGTGTGATTCACTTGTAACATTGTAGTATTACTATACCGAGTGGCACTATTTCCTTTCAAATAGAAGTACAATAGTCAGTTGGACATTGACAGGCAGAGAAGGTTAGTTTGATTTCATCATCTACTGTTATCAATAAAAGTCGGTCAGGTCAGGTACTGAATAAATAGTTGCAACATACTGTGACTTGTTTGGCGAGAATCGGGGTTGGCCACACTAAACAGTGCAACACTATAAACACTGTCTGCTACCAAATATACGTATAATTAAAAACTATTCGCAGTCACGAAAAATAAATTTATTGTCATTAATATCATTATTGTCAATATCTTTACTATAAGTGTTTAATTAATTATAAATTTGAACTAATCGCGATTTGCTAACTTAAAGTTTTTGAAGCAAAGCGAAAGCATTGTTAAATTGGCCTATATTATACTCCACAAATGCAAATTATGATCGACTAGTTATTTCACTACAAGTAATATGTTACTACTGTCTTTTATGTTTTCTTTCTTCTATTCCTTCAATTTGCACCTTGAATAACGGAATATTGTCACTGTTTCTGACAATCTTGGTAATGCTACCTGAAATACATTTTCAGTATTTTTTCTGAATTCGAATTGATTTTGGGACAAGATTAATTGCAGGCGCCAAACAATGGTGACAATGGTGTCTCACAATTATTATCAAATAACACCTTTAACTAAATAACAAATAACGCCTTTTTGACAATGTTATTAGTGTTTTAATGTTTTATTTATTTTGACAAGAACTATCCAGTCTTACTGGTTCAACGTTTGCTCCAGTGGTAATGGTAAAAAATAATGATTACTCTAAATTTTCAAACATTTAACACTGTACTGGGTTCAGCTGTAGCCTTAAAACAATGAGGCCTAAAAAGATTATAAATTCCAAATTCATATTGCCTTGACATAAGAACTACATCTTTTTTCTTAACATGCAAAATATTGTACAATGTTACCAAAGTTAGCTAGAACCATTTATATACCCATATATTCATTTTATACAAAACTCTAATTCACTTACTTACTAACTCATCAACAACTTCCCTTACTGCTCATTATTATAAAAAAAAAACTTAACAAACAGCCTTTTTACGCAGCTATTTATAAAACTTGTCCTTGGTTTCGTATTTTATAAATAAAAATTAAATACAAACTAAATAATTTCTCTCTAGTTTATACCTGATAAACTTAACAAATTAAAAATCTAATCAGTATGAATTTGGCACCCATATAATATTTTTCACAGGATTTACAAGAAAAGAAAACATTCACAACAATGTAAAAGTTTTTCCTATAACATTATATATATATATATATATATATATATATATATATATATATATATATATCGTATACAATTGTCTAGCAAAGGGAAAAATAATTTGTTCAAATCGATATATGGCTTTATTTTTTGCACAAAAATAAATTATAAATGTAAATATGAAGCAGTAAATGCATACCAAATTATACATATTTCATTAATAAGCTATGTTTCAAACATATTTTTTGTTACGAATTTAGAAATTCATTATCTTCATCTATTCTTTGTTTAAAACTATTGAGGTTTGAAAGAATAACATGATTTTGGACAGTTACCATTGTTAGAGGTTACAAAAGGTATAACACAACGTTTCGAGGATTGGAATCTATCCTCTTCGTCAGGTGGGATAGGTATTACCTTGATATAGTTCTAATGTGATACTAGTTCATTAGTATCGTTCTGTTTCACAATATAGTGTCTCATTTACTTACGTAGAAACCACTATTCATGGGTAAGTAGACTGAAACCAGCTGACATAAAACTTAATCGAAGGAACTTCACATGCCTAATATTCGAGTATAATGCAATCTTTATAAATCTGAGAAAGTAGTTTAGCGTTGACGGTGCGGGCTTCTCAATTATATTTTTTTTTTTTCAAATTACAACTGCAAGTTCCAGAAAATCAGTAAAATTAAAAATTACTTTAACATATATTAATATTTTTTGTGATACCAATTTAGAAATACATACGTATTTTTATATAATACATGCAATCGCTTTGAACTTCAACGTAGGCAAATACTATAAAACATTCTTGAATTTAATTCACAAAACTGTAAATAAAATAAATGTAATCAAATGAAACAGTTATTTTCCACAGTTTTTAAGCAATTAACACAATTGAGATAAATGTCATGTCATTATTTTGTGCATAATACTCGTGCAGTTCTTTACTACAAGTAAAAATGTAGTGAACGTACCATCGTGTACTTCTTAGGCATAAAAAAGGACAAAATAACTCATAATAGTAAAATTATATATTTTTATTTCGCAATCAAATTAATATTACACTCTCACCAATTTGTGGAAAAATTAATAGTAATTTTACTAGGTTTACTGCAAGTTGAAGAGTTTCTGGAGATATTCCAGAGACCACAAACACTGAACCTCAAAAAGAAAACTTGATTTACAGTTTGATCAATAGGTCGTGAAGTCTCAGACAAAATTTTATTTTAGAGTTGAAAAACTAAAACCCTCCGACATTTGTATAGGCTACTGATTAATTGCGAATTTGTATACTGATGTGACAACTTCACGCAGCTCTCAAAGGGTTGTGGAAACTGCTGGCGAGTTGAAGGATTTCTGTAAGGATAATTCGGAGAGCACAAACACTTACAGCCCCCCCCCCCAAAAAAAAAAATTGAGTTACAGTTTGATGAATGGGTCGTGAAGTTTCAAAAACAATTTATTTTAGAGTTAAAAACTAAAAAGATCAAACATTTTTAATCTGCGAATTTATATACTGATAATGTGGAATGATGCTCCTGTACAATTTCACGCAGCTCTCGAAAGGTTCTGCTGGCTATCGAGCTGCTGGCGTACAGAACTGCTGGCGAGTGAGGCTCTCAGCAGCCAAATCTCGTCTCCAGTATCCGGTCGTCCTTACTCTTGGCAAACCCGTTTTGCTTCTTTTTTTACAATTGGTGCGCCCGCCTTCTCTCACAGCTCACGTTCCCGCCACAGAAGTGATTTGCTCAATTCAACTTTGACTCGGATCCAGATTCTAGACGTGATAAAATTGGGCTTTTGTATAAATCAGGTGGATGCAGGGAAATGATTACACATCTCGTAATCTATCTAACATAAAGAGGTCTTTAAATCATATCAACTTTACATACTTTGTGCCCAATTAGTTTCTTTTAAACAAAGCTGCCCATATCTACTTCATCTAATACCATGATTTTTGTAATTAAAAAATAATTACGTCTACTCTTCTGCACCTGTGGATATTGTTTTAGATATCTCTCCTTCATTTTTCCCTATCTCTTCCCTCTCTCCTACGGCGTAACGATAAATATTTGTAAACTTCTCCTTGATACTGTAAACTCTTATTTTTGGGGGTCGCAGTGTTGATCGTAAACTGCGTATTACATTAAGATTTTAAATTCAAAACTTAAATCTAAGGAGAAGAATTATACAAATAAATAAAATTCATTGCACATTATATATATTGCAAGTGTAATATACTAATTTGATAAAAAAAAGCATTTACCCACGGCTGTGCATAAAATAACTTCTGAAAAATAGGGAAGTCATAAGCAGGTAAGCAGAAGTTATGGAACAGAATGTTTGGAGAGCAGAAGTTGTTTTAAAAATAAATTTGGAGATCAGCGTTATGGGGTCCTATTGTAAATCACTTGTTTAATTGGAGTTTCACTTTTTTTATAAATTATAAACTATATATTTTAACATGTTGTTTTATTTAAAAAGTGGTTTGACTTATGTATTTACAGGTAAACTTAAACAATTAATAACAAATAAAATATTAAATAAAATTAAAAAAACTAAATTCCAAAGATTCTCTGCTAAGGGAGTTCTGTTGAAGCTCATAAAACCTGCGCAGTATTCAACTACCAGGGAAAGTTGCACCACTCTGATGTGACCGTATTATTTCAGACCCAATAATTAAGGAATTATACCGGCACCGGACAGTTTTGCAGTCCAGCTACCTGCACCAAACCTGCATTTACTTGGATCCGTTGCCTCACTGTGCAGTCACACTAATGACTATTACACCACGGGTGTGTCCTTCAGTTCACGGCGCGGCGTGCAAACAATTACAGATGCACATGTATGAGAAGTCTAAGATCATGTATCAAACAATATCTGGACTTTGAGTTGTGCGGGATCAAAGAACTTCTGATTGTGAATACAATTGCTGAGAATTGTATGGAGTTCTTGGCTTTAGAGTTACCGATTTATAAAGTAAAGTCCGCCTCTCAACATTAGTAGAAGTTAAACAAAAGAAATCTGATCAAAATCTAATATTAAAAAGTAAGGAACCGATTCAACGTATCATTGAAAACCCCATAGACCGTAACTAAAATCTTACTAACCAATCCAATAAATTAACTTCATCACACTTGTTACTATGTTGTTAGTCTCAAATTTTGATAGTTGCCATAATTAATTATCTATGACTTCACTGTAAAACTTTTACTTATTTTTTTACCTCTGACTCTAAAACCAATGGATGTATCACGTTTCAAGTCTCGAGGATCTTTCTATCAAAAAATATCGTACGGCCAGACAGACAGGCGGACTAAGAAACAACGACACAGTTTTAAGAACGACATGTTGGGTCCTTAGTAATGGAATAGTTATAAATAAAAAATGTTCAGAAGTGCGAAACAGAAGGTGTGCAGGACACATTCTGAGGCGGCAAAAATCAGGAACTTGTCACACTTTGTATTTCTACGATTAAAAAGGTACATAAAAGATCAGTGAATAAATTTTTTTTTTTCGAAACATTTTCTTTGATAACGCCGTAATTATATTTCACAACACACGCCACATTTCGGATAAGAACAAAGCTGACGCCACACATCGCGGTTTGTTGCACACACACTTTCATACATATTCACCGCATTTCCTAATTGGCATTTGCAATGAATGCTGCTGCAGTTAGGCTACATGGGTTGGGTCAATCAGTTCAGGTGAGGCGGTTATTCTTGGCCCATTTGTCTATTGTTCCTCCTGGCACAGATTCGTTAACAATGCGCGAACCCTACCTTGAGTCGCGGTCCTTGACCACTCAATCAGCAGCGTGTTCACAGATATACAGCCTCCCAAACTTACACTAGGACACGCTTCAATGAAACGATGCAGTAGCTGCAGGCGCATCGTCACATTGTGGGTCGAGGTGAGATGCACCTTTTGTCCACTGCTTGAGCACCTTAACGACCTCTCCGTGCCTTCGACCGTCACCGTTTGCGCAAACGACAAGACGATAAACCGATAGCTTATTAGGTGGTTATCGCTTGCGCACTTAAAACTGCAAGGTTGTATCCGTACGACTGTATGGTGTACATGAACAAAGAGCTGCTTAACCTGCAACCCATATGCGACCTCTGGCTCTGTGGTTCGAGTAATTTATCGTTGACGTCACGGTCTAATATGAAAGTCGAATTGGGCAGTTCCGCAACTCAACACTGCCATCAGCTGCAAGTAGATAAATTAGCGTAATGCCAGCCTACGCACGTTCTTAATGGCGGCTCCATTGTGGTTAGGTCAAACCACTCCGAGACCCGCCACTTATGTAAATCTTTCATTTAATAATCTTACAGTTGTCACAATACTTCCGTTTTCCTTCGACGTCAGAGTGGGACTCTGACAATCATGATCACCTGATCGCAAACTTTAGAGAGTATTCTTTGGTTTCCCTACGTTAGAATGCATAACTGTTAGGGTTCCACTTATTAACAACGTTAACCGTAATCGGCAGATAAATTATGTGGCAGTTAGGAGAAATAAGATACTCAAAGAAAATTAAATTACATATATGTTTAGTATTCTAGATATAAACAATATTAGAAAATTTATACCGAATAATTGTCAAACCACTTAATTTAAAAAACAATTGATCGTGGTACGCCTTAGAAAATTAGAATACTATGTGAATCAAACCTCCACGAGGATTCACGTATGGCTAGTTTAAACCTGGCAGTAGAGCCTACACTGGGCACAACAAAAACCTATGTCACTTAAATCAGGGCAGCCAAATGGATGTCTAGGAGCAACATATAGTCACTAACTGTAAATGTGGAGATATTAGGGGGAAATAGGCTGGTATATAAGTTTAATTTACTGCAGAGGATGACTGTTGAAATAGGTAGGGCTTCCTTATTGTAAAAGGCTTTTAAAGCCTAAACATGACAGAGTATGATTCGCCCTAACCATTATAACTTGAAGAGACAGAGATACCTTCCCCTTTTTTTCAAGGCGACTTGACTGAGAAAGTCCTTCTTGCAGGATCTCGACAAGAGGCAAACCCTCCCTGACCCTTATACATACTGAATATCCTGTCACTCCTTAATCAGTGCAACGATCCTTTTAAGACTAAGTGCACTGAAGAGTTTCCTCATCGTTTTCTTCTACATAAAAAAAACTTAAACAAAAAGATGAAAAAGATTCAAAGCTACAAGCTTTGGAATTGTAACTCGCTTCGGAACAAAAAATTCAATACCACAAATAATCACCCTTAACATTTATACACGATTGTGGATTTATATAACGAGTTTTATCAGTTTTCTTATATACATATTTGCACTTAGGCTCAATTTAAAGTCAGTTTTAAGGCTGTTCTATACTTCGAAGGAAATAGATCAATTAATAATCGTTTATACAGGGTGATTCGGTTAGTGTTACCGGCACTTTCTGAGCTGATTGTACTATAAAAAATAAAGAAAAAAGTTCATATAAACATGGGTCCGGAAATGCTTCCTTACTGGGTTATGGCCAATTGAAGATTTCACCAAAAAATTGTGTGCAGGAGGTCAAATGATGATTTGCCGCGTGTTTATGAAGAGATATTTATAGGCGAATGCAACTTTTTCTAACGGATTTTTAGATGAGAAACTGAATAAAGTTCATCTCATAGCTGTATCTCATTTAGTTTTTTTGTTATACTACAAAAAAAACAGAAATAAAATAATTTTGAAAACACTTTTTTAAGGTTTAACGGACAATTATTTTGTTAAATAGGCATTGAAGACCCACATTTTTACAAAGAAACTTGCAGAAAATTTAATTCTGAATAAAATTATGTGCCACACGGCTATTAACAGCGAAGTATTAGTTTCTGGAATTTAATTTTACAACAAACATTCTACCAAGCAAGAAATTCCAAAGCAAAGGAAAACCGCATTTTATTGACATAGAGTAGCCTACACATAAGATTCATTAGGATGCAATTTAAATTAAGTTTTAAATAAATTATTGTTTTTTCATCTAAAGCTTACAATACTACGTACCACTTTCATAACAGGTGTTCAAAAATCAGTCCTTGTACTTCAATACACTTAGCAGCTCGCTTTTTCTGATTGATCGAGTTATCCTCCGCAAACGCTGCACGATTGTTTTTGATTTGTGCGGCGGGCATCTTCAATTCGATTTATTAACTCTTCACGTGTATTTACTTTTTCCTGGTACACCAGGTTCTTCATCCAACCCCATATACAGAAATCTAATGGAGTTAGATCTGGTGATCTTGGTGGCCATGTGTGTGGTCCACCGCGACCAATCCATCGCCCGGGAAACTGCTCGTTTAAGTGCATTGTTACATTATGGGGAAAAGTGGGCAGGGGCACCATCATGTTGATAATATAATATTGCACCTTGCTGCTAATGGAACATTCTTCTAATAATAGTGGTAGTTGTTCTGTAAGGAATTCTAGGTACATGCGGGAATTTAGATGTCCTCGGAGAATGAATGGTCCTATTAATCGATCATGAATGAGTCCACACCATACATTTACACTAAATCTGTGTTGAAAGTTGCGCACGATTGTACTATGTGGATTTCCCTCTGCCCAAGTGTGTTCATTGTGAAGGTTGTTGACGCCATCTCGGGTAAATTGAGCTTCATCAGTGAATAAAATGGTTCTATGATGTTGACGGTTTCTAATTAACCAGTTGCAAAATTCCAATCGAAGAGGAGGATCTGTTGGTTGAATACTTTGAACTTGTTGTTTATGGTAAGGGAACATGCTATTTTTGCGCAAAGTTCTCCATACTTCAGACTGAGACACTGCGAATCGCCTAGAAAGACGCCGTGTACTGACACCAGGACTGCGTTCAGTAGCCATGATTATAGCCTCTTTCCATATCTACATTATTCTGGGCAGGGCGATCCCGATAATTATTAATACTAGGAAGTTTACCTGTTACTCTTAGGGTACGAAATGATCCACTGATCGTTTTTGGGTTTGGAACTCTGCGATTAGGAAATCGTCTTCGGTATTCTGCAGTAGCAGCGGTTGCATTTCCGTCACAAACGCCTAAGACAAATACCATGTCGGCATATTCTTCCGTTGTAAATAACAAAGGCATTGCAATTGTGATAGTAAGTTACTTTAAAATACACTTCACTAACAAACGAGTAGTAAATTAATTGTATTAAATTGCACTCATTAAACTAGTACAGAATTGGTAACAAACAATTTGGATTCCTCAATAAATTGCAGTGTATTGTTGAACAGCTGATTTGTGATACCAACTTATAAAAACATAATTTACCTTCTGTAAAAGCTAACGTGACAAAGATATGTAGGTACATGATGTAACCACTTGGATAGTCCTAAAAAGTAATAGTATTATTGTTTTTTAGTTGAGCATTAATCTATTAAAAATCGTATTTACAATTGTATGCTAATCAATTATTTGTGTACCTTATATCATTACATTACGGTGTTTATTTACTAAATACGTATTTCTTGCTTGGTAGAATGTTTGTTGTAAACTTAAATTCCAGAAACTAATAATACTTCGCTGTTAATAGCCGTGTGGCACATAATTTTATTCAGAATTAAATTTTCTGCAAGTTTCTTTGTAAAAAATGTGGGTCTTCAATGCCTATTTAACAAAATAATTGTCCGTTAAACCTTAAAAAAGTGTTTTCAAAATTATTTTATTTCTGTTTTTTGTAGTATAACAAAAAAACTAAATGAGATACAGCTATGAGATGAACTTTATTCAATTTCTCATCTAAAAATCCGTTAGAAAAAGTTGCATTCGCCTATAAATATCTCTTCATTATAAATATCTCTTCATAAACACGCGGCAAATCATCATTTGACCTCCTGCACACAATTTTTGGTGAAATCTTCAATTGGCCATAACCCAGTAAGGAAGCATTTCCGGACCCATTTTTTATATGAACTTTTTTCTTTATTTTTTATAGTACAATCAGCTCAGAAAGTGCCGGTAACACTAACCGAATCACCCTGTATATAGAGAAAGGCTCTGAGGAACTAATATGTACAGTTTTTGCTATTACACATATTTTCCTCTTTCAGTACGAGGTTTGCACTTCACATTTTCTCAGAAACACACGAGACAGTGCCGTGAACTCTGACCCTCCCACTTCGTCTTTACCTTCACCTCTCTCTCCTTGCATGCACTGACGCGAACTTCTCCATCTCATATGGGCCATGGGATGGTTTTAACTTGCATCAAGAATGACGTCCACCTAAATTATGCTAACAAAAGCAGAGGAAAAATAAATTTGAACAGATTGCTACGATTTCAGTTCTATATTGCTACTTCTTTTCTTGGTGTACTATGTCGTTAGCCTAGTTTAAATACTACCCTAACAGTTGTGCAGGATAAGCATTTGAAAATAACTATAAAGAAAACTAGTAAGATTTAACACTAATAAATATACTTAAAAAATCACACACGGTATGAAAAATCCATTTAAGATTTAAGTTACACATGATAACATAATCTATACCAATAGAAAAATGAATACAACTCGACTAACTGATTAATTTATTCGTCGGTATATATACTTGAATTTTCCAATGTACTAATTGATTGATGACTACTAAAATAAGGTGCTTTAAAAATTCAAAATATAAAAATGTAACAAAAATGGAAAAACTGAATAAAATCACGTAAACAAGGCTCAAAAGTGATTGTACATAACCTGTAAAGATTATTTTAGTGGCAAATATAAATCCCGAAATCGTCTAAACTACCAACAGAGATTTATACGGACTTATAAGTGACTTCTGTCACAAGATTTTCTCTAATTTAAATCAAAACTATTTTACAAGTTTTTAAACAAATAAATTCTTTAATTGTAATCAAAATTGCTTGAACTATAACCAGAACATCTAAATCAGAATACAGCTTATAAAATGAATTGATTGTGAAAAAAATTTTATAAAGTCGTAGCATAATAATTTTTTCCAATTGAAGATACTGTATTTTACTTAATTTTCTTAGTTATTTAACAAAATGCCCAATGTTTCTCAATAAAGTATACTAAAAAATATTTGTAATTCAAAATTCATCTACAACATACAAATCGCTTACATGCCTAGCAAAATCTAACGTAACCCATACAAACTCGTTTTTAACAATGCTGTACTGCCTTTTGCCGTGGCCACACTGAAAATTCTATAAAATGCCTCGTCAATTATTTTATGTGTAGCAATCATTTTCTGGTAGTTCTTAAATTGTCTGGACATTTCCTAAAATGTCTGGTTTAGTACATTTCCGTTAACATAATTACTAAAACCAATGAACCGAGCAAGTAAGGAGTTCACAATTTATTTTCAAAAATAGTTAAATGCGAGGTGAAAGAGAAAGAAAGCAAAATTAACATTCATAGAACAGAAACCATTCTATTAGTTAGGCAGAAAAGAATGAGTCAGACAAGGAAAATAACCATTCTTACTCCAATAAATGGACACAACAGCAATTACACACACTATGTTATTACATGTGAAAAACTTATTAAGTCAATCGATTAAATAGAGCAATCAACATAATCTGAAGGTCTCAAACAAGGAAATACTTCTCACATTCTACCTTGCATCTCAAGCTTTGCCCTTGATTCTATATAAAAACTTTTATTATCCAGAATTTATATCATGACCTTAAGAACAAATACCCCCAGAAACGCTTGATAGTTGAATTTACTATTTTCAAACTTTTGAGGTGGAGAGAAACTAATCTAATTGTTCGCAGTTTCAAAACCACCATGTTCAAATTAAGCAGTTCTAAATATAACATTTATTAAGGTGTAAGCTTTTTAAAACAACAAAACAAAGGATGCATTCAGATATTTTACATAACGTTCATTTCAATAATGATATAATATAATATAATACATCTCTACGTAGTTATAAATTTAACAAATCTGAACCCTTAAATTGTTGAATAAGGTAAATAAGTTTTATTTAAACATTGTGAAAAAATAATTTTTTTTTATAATTAATAATAACTACTTCACCAATACGCATCATGTCTATTTTTTGATAAAGTGAATTTAAATCCTATTTAGATATTCAATAAAATCATATTATTAGTTATAAATCATAATTTTATACGAGAAACCACATAAAGTTTATCAATACGAAGAGATAATAGTTTGTTGTACCATTCAACTAATGTTGCACTAGTAGAAATTGTTTGACATTTTGTGTTGTTAATGATATGCATGTAATCAGCAAAGCGCATGTAACTTTTCATTAAAGTACAGTAGAAAGTACTTTAATTAACCCCATGAACACAAAGTAATGTTTTTTGTCACGATAGGGAAAATGTTAATGCTCAGCCAGTGTAATCTGCTGGTGAGTGAATCTCGCACCCACTAATAACCCTACCAGCCTAGGCATCACTCCCTCTCGGAGCTGCTTGAACATAAATTAATAGCTAGTACAGAGAGAAAGGAAATACAAACTATGTCCATTCTCTTCAAACTTCTAAATATAGCAGTAGTATTTATTTACACATGTCTGTTTTTCTGTTGTAACTGAACAGTTCGTAGCGTGTTTTTCAGTTGATCGACGACTACATGTAATAATTTATTGTCAATCACTCCTTTACAGTAGATTGACTTTATATTTCTTCTCTGATCTGTTCGGTCGGATACTAAGTACAACTCCAGGAGATTAAGTCTATAGAGTTCAATAGATTCAAATTGGTCCTAGCTTATAACCCAAGGTACAATGGCAGAAGGTACAAAATCTCCTCCAGATTATGTTGATTCCTCTGTTTTATCAATTGGGTTATGAGTTGTTTCAGGTCTCATGTGCTCCAATAGTGCGTTTAACCGACTCTCCGAAATGTTACACCGATTGAGAATGGCTCTCCACAACAAGGCCGAAATATTTCGAGAAGATAATTGTGTAAACAAGTTTCGGTACGGTGTGAACCGGGAAACTGTGACGTTACTAACGACACCGGCCGCGTAACCATAAGAAGTAACAAAAAGTTACTCCCAGGTTGGTATGACAGCTGATGTATAGCACCGTAGCTGGAATGTAGCACCGTAGCGGCAGTCGGTTGTCACCAGTGGGACTGATAAATCAAACGCTCAGTGCCAGTTGAGGTGATGATCGTTCTCTTGGTTACCTGCCAGTAACGTAAGGTGAAACACACGGAAAGATAATAAAACGATGTACTGAAGGATTGAAGAACTCAACACGGCGTAACGGAAATTCTTAAGAAGCACCTGTCGGATCCTTAATAATATACAAAGGCCAACGCTTCTTTAGCGGACAATATCGGGCGCTCTTCGATACTTTCGCTCTTCGGGCTAGTCTTTGTATAATACATTAATAATAAATACTCGTTATATACATATCGGTATATATATATATATATATTATATATATATATACTCGCCTTCGGCTCGCCCCAGGCCCCTAAATAGTGTTGGCCAGATAAAGCGGAATTCGGTGACATATCGGAAATTCCAGGGGGGTTAATGTAACCGGGGGGTTAAGACATCAGGGGGTATTTATTCAGGAGATTATCGTTTATACCTGATATATATATATATAATGAACAAGCTCCTTATGTACTTTAGACGTTTCTCGCTCAGCCAATTCGGATGTGAGCTAGTAGACCTAGTCATTCGTTTTCATAGTAATACAAACTAAATCAGGAACGGTATGATTTGTTTTTGATCTTTATTCAGATCAGGGGATTTACTCAGGAGTAATTAGAGGGAGGGGGATTAGCATTATCGGGGGTTATCAGAATACGTGGTTTTTTCCTGGGAGAAAATTATCGACCAGATAATCCAAAACTGGAGAAATTCCCACAAGTTGTGGTCGAATAGATCTTAAAATCACCTAAAATGGTCAAATTGAATTTTCAGTTTTAATCAAAGTTCTGATTTTAAGGCCATTTTGTGGCTTAACAAAAAGTGACTGGACCTTTCATGTCGGAAATTTAATGTTGTCTTTCGATTATGCCATCAGATTTGAGCTACGACCTATAATTTAGGCAGTACAGAGCTTAGGACAAAAGACTGCACTGGGCTGTTTTTATTAATTTTGCCGGGGGTTTAATTTACTCAGGGGATTACCTGGTCATACCAGGAAATTCCCGGAGGGGGGTTAGTGTTACCGGGGTTTAAGCCACACTTGGGCCTTTTGGAGTGTGTTGTGTTTGTGAGCATAAATAAAATTCACTCTGTTCCTAAGTACTATTGAACTTCGCTAACGCTCAGCTAATTAACGACGTGCTCTAGTACGCGTTTACTAATCACTCGTTTACTTAAGAATACAAACTCAATCTGGAACTCGTAACGAATTGCACAAATTTTAGTCAGAAAAATCTAAACCCCTATAAATTGGTAATTAAACAAAAAATATTTTGCCTTTGAGAGCGTATAACAGGCTTACGGTTAAGATATACAACAAAAAGCTACTATACCTTTTTTGTAGATCCTACTAATACCTATTTATAAATGTATTGATATTTAAGCTAGCGCAATCGGGTCAACCGCTATGGACTCCAGTAACAAAATTTTCACGTCAAAATTACTAAAATATTGACATTTATTAACCGAACAGATGGAGGTAGAGCAAAAGCTCACAGGACCTTTTTTGTAGAACGCCTGATTTTGTATTAAAATAACATTTTTAAAAATGTACTATAGTTAAGGGTTTGTCCACAATAAAGCTCAGAAAACAAAATCTCACGTATAACTTAAAAAATCAATACTTTAAAAACACGTTATGCGGCCAAACCGTTGAGTATAGGGCAAAATGTTACTGAACTTTTTTTGTAAATCACGCAATTTCCTAAATCCCGTTTAAAATTTGTTTTTTAGCTACGACTAACCGTTTAGCCGCTATCGAGCCCGAAATGTAAATTTTAGGTGAAAAATTTAAAAAAAATTCACTTAATCGCGTTTTACGGCAAAACCAATCGAGGTAGAGTAAAAAGTCACTGGATCTTTTTTGTAGAGCACTTCATTTCCCACTAACGAATTTTCATCAGATCCGAGCTACAACCTACGGTTTAGACGCTACAGAGCCTCAAACAAAAATCTACAAGCGAAAATCGTCAAAATTTGAAAAATTTTCGAATTTGAGAGCATGTTTCGGGTGGACCGGTAGAGATGCGGGGGGGGGGAGTATAATGTGCCCATTCTGTAGATCATAACATTTGCTAAAACCCCTTAAAATTAGATTTGAGCTACTACCAACGGTTTAGTCGCTAGACGGCTCGAAAGCAAAAAAAACTACACCAGTTTTTTAACCAGTTTTCAACCGGTTTTAATTTTTTTGAGGGGTTTAAAATTAAAAATTCCAGATTTTCTGACTTTTCCTGTTGGTTAATACGGCAAAAGTTGCGTGCCAAGTTTCTAGCACTTCTAGAACTATGTTAGAATTTGTATCTATATATCAGTGAGTGAGTCAGTCAGTTTCACATGCGACTGTATAGTATATTAGATATATATATCATATCATATGTTCCGATCATAAGTCAGTTTGGTTATTAAAACGCATATCAGACAGAAGCGGTAAAATAAAAATAATTAAATCCTAAAAAGTAATGGGCTTTGTGGTGTAGTGGTACAATACTCACACGGTAAGTGAGAAATCAGGGTTCCGGGAAGCAAGTACTTTTTGAGATTTAATCTTTATTTAAATTTGATGTATATCTGTGTGTGTGTGTGTGTGTGTGTGTGTGTGTGTGTGTGTGTGTGTGTGTGTGTGTGTGTGTGTGTGTGTGTGTGTGTGTGTGTGTGCGCGCGCGCGCGCGCTCATATTACACTCCAAATATACCTATATATGGTAACCAACATAGCAAATAATAATTTTATGACATTTTTCAAAGGATAACTCACCTTAGACTCATTAGGTCCTTCTTCAGTCACACAACTTTTTCTGCTACCTATGTCAAAGTCAAACCAGCATCCTTAAAAGACGCAGCCTCCATTGATACGACCTTCATGAGTTTGATGGCAACTCTGTACTTACTATTAACATTGTTGAACTGAATTCCACCTTCATCACGGAATGCAAGAATGATTACTTCACCATAAACATAATCCATACCCAGAATTTCAAGAGAAGCAGTCTTTTGTTCTGTAGAAAGGTCAAGCCTCCTCACACTGGATTCGCTTTGTGTTGAGAATTATGCTCCGTTTACAGCGCGGCGAGTCTGGGATTGTGACCAATTGGGAAATCCAAACATGGATTCAAATTCCCAGAGTTTCGGAAACCGTTAAATAGGTGCCACCGATCTCCTAAGATAGATTAATCATTGTACAATAGGAAATTGAAGTTCATCCTGGTTTATTATAGAAGATCCACCGGTCATATCAGTAACGAAACGTGTATTAAAAATATAAAAGCTTAAGGAATTAAGTTGATGCTGCTGTATACCGCATCTGAAGCGGTCTGTCATCATAACACGACTATGGTAGGCGTTGCATCACTCTCAACAATCGGTGAATCCAGCGAACTGTGAAGATCTTGCCCACTACTTTTCACAGGTACTTTGTAAATAGTTGTTCTTCTGCGTTCCGAGCAAGGAAATTCCGAGCCAAAGTGATTTGCCTCTCAAGCCATTTGGAACGGGAAACTGCCGTAATGATGATGACTTATACAAGTTTTGCAGCCTGCCAAGCATTAAACCAGGAACGGTGAAAGCCAGAGACGCCTACTCCGCCGTCGCGGACTATAACGTGGGAAAAGCCATATTCTTCGGTTGCCGCAGCCACCTCCACGAGGCACTGAGAGGATTTCAGTTGTCCTAACATTTAAGAAGCAATTAGCTGTGATAATGATCGGAAAGGGAAATTGATTGCAAACTGTTCAAACACTCATGAAGCTTAAAATGTATGTTGCTATCCGGCCAAGATACAAGTGGATTTCCGACCCACCTTCGGACCGTTTCCACTTTGAAGAAGAACTCTTTAAAATACATAAAGTTATAATTTTCTTAAGAATAAAAATACAGTGTCCTCATGTTGGAACATGTCAACAGTTTAACGAGAAAACAAATAAATTTTAGAATTTATTATCATAATATAAATATGATATATTATAAATTATCATTTAATACCATAGAGTATTAAATGATAATTTATCGCAATAGTAATTCAATACTAACATTTTAAGTAGTAGCCTACAAAGTACCTCTCACTTTTAGCGAAAGCGTAAACACTCCGCCTCAGTTCCTTTTGTAAGTTTTAAGTAAGTTAGAGCTTACTCTATGGATAGAGGCACCAATTTAGTGTATAACATTTTAGAATGGCGTCTAAAACCGCAACATTATGCAACTCAAACGTTAAGGAACACTTTAGTGACAGCTCCATCATTGATTTCCAAAATAGCCATTTTCTTCATCGGGATATTCCAAAAATATTCAAACTATAAATCCTTTTATATTAGCTGATGGACAGTTTAGAAAACTTATGGGCGATTCACAAGGATAACCTAGGACTTCGAAGATCAATTCTCTGATTTAATGTGAATGTTGAGTTTAGCTCCAGTTCACCTTCCTCTCAGAGCAGCGTCTGGAATCTGACGCTGTCCAGACTTGACTAATAGACCTGGAGCCATGTCCGTCTGAATGGATAAAAAAAGTGGAAGGTGAACTGGAGCTGAACGCTAGATTCACATTGAATCAAACCTTCCCACCATACCTAAGTTATGTGTAGAAAACTCGGTTGCTCCACCGTGCTTAGAGATCGTGTCAAAACATAGTGCACTCACTTGTAGGCAACTGATGAGAAAATCAGAATACCTCTTCACAGATTACACTATATTTTGTAGTCTAAGTGTCTCTTGTGTCGAAACAATTCAAGGAGTGGAATCCTTTTTTGAGTTCCAATAAATTTTGAGATTCTTTGTCATCGAATTTTTTTGCATCTCTTCAGACGAAAATGACTCCAGATTCCAGGTCCCAAGTCTGTGATAACGTCAGATTCCAGACTGTGAGAAATATGAACTCAACATTACCATTTAATTAACCCTTCCCGCTACATTCTCCGATTCAAACAACCGTATGACATTATCCTAAAATATATCACAAAAAATAAAATTTGTAAAAATAAATACATTGCATTGCAATGAGCTAAAGTGTAACATTACAAAATTATAACTTTGAAGTAGATTGGGTACAAAAACTGTAAAATCATCTAATCTACCAATAGTGGTTAATTATCTCTTAAGCCTGAAAAGCCTAGCCATAATGAGGTTTGTATATTGCTATAATCTTAACGCTAATCTTTTACTGGTATACGCTGTTTGAGCCAGGAACTTGCATTGAACTTATTGGCTCTTTATACCAATGTGCAGTTTGAAAAGTTATAGCTTCATAATGTCCACACTGATAAACAACACAATCTCAGAATTCCGACTTGAGGTCTTAGTTAACTCTTACACAGCCAGTGGATTATTGTACATCTATTATCGTATTTATGTCAGAGACGCTTCCTTGCTGACAAAACATTACTAGTTTCAGTGAAGTTAATGGAGGAGCAGTAAACAAAATGCACAACACGCATTAAAATGTGCATGACTTGCACATAAGAAAGTGTGTTAAGGTGAGTCCTGGCTCCGGTAAATATAATCCCCCGGTCCCAGCTGCTACCCATCGTTGGCGTTCCTCCAAACACTCGTGAGTCGTGAGAACACAATACTGAGGCCACCAGCCCACTTTCTCGCTGTGACATCGTCCGATCGGACAGATTACGTGACGTGAAGGGACGGCACGAGGTCACTTGTGACGTGACTGGCAAATTACCTCGGTAAAACATCACCATCTCTTGTCTTGGCTTGCCTTAATTCATCGACTTCGGCATACATTTTTGTACAAATTTCGATGTAGTTGGATGATGTTCTATTGGGAACTGAAATCTCACCCAAGTCCAAAGTAAGCGGTGACAGAACGGTACGCAGGGAAGAGAAATTGTCTAATCATCATTAAAATACAGCCCATTAGAGCCGTAAATAACATACACAAGCCATATTAAGCGATGTAGAAATTGAGTCCTCCTAACCTGAAAGTCATCAGATGGATGGCTCTCTGAAGATGTGACAATGGTAAGGAAGAGTACTCTGATGCGAGGCGGAACTCCCAGATCTACATCTGACCTTAGGTACTATACCTGAATCTCGTGAATCTCTTAGGAAAGTGTACCGACAACGTAGTATAGAAGGACATTTTATAAAAATGACTTCAGATAGTCCATGAATGTGAATGTGTGTGTGTGTGTTGTTTTAGAAATGTGTTGTGAAAACGTCCTGATGTAATGTAATGTAAGGAAATGTAATCATGTAGTTATGTAGAATCAGTATCAACATTTTTTAAACGAACATTTTAAACTACGAAACAGAGAGGAATGAAATCAAAACCCTTAGAATAATAGCTTTTAAGGTGCAGAAGGACTTAAAGATCATATTAACAGAACTTTTTGGCAAAAAACATTCCATATTCAAAAACTATGGTACTTAAAAGGGGGTTGATAGATGAAACAGATCTTTACATCAGTTCTTATAGGCCAGTAACATGTCCAAAAGACAATCCAGCTAAAAGTCGAAATCCATGTTGAAGGGAATTTCTGTTTTATACGGACTCTTGTACTGTTTATGTTTTTAAGAAAATCAACAGTGAACCCCAACGCAATTGTCTATACTCACAACGCCAAACTTGTTCGTTCCCTGCATCGCATTTGAATTTGAAATTTGTAAAGATGACTCTTATGAGGTTGTCACTGGGTCATCAGGATGAAAATATTCTCAGCATGTATTTCTGGTGAAATGTTTCAACATCGGTGACAGTTATGGCGAACACGTTTTAACTCGACACGTGGTAATGTGTCGTCCGCGGTCGATTCAAATTACGAAACAATCAATCCGAGCGTGTACCGAGTGAAAGCCTTGACGCGTGCCGTGGCGACAGTCCAGAGAGCGTTTCCACGACGCGACGGATGCGTCGTCCCCTCGAATCGGCCCTCGCTTGACTGCCCGGGGGCATTACATAAGTCGTGGTGGTACAAATAAAAAAGTGGCTTGTGGACCAGTCGGGCCGCTTTCTGCATCACCCCAGCCTTTGACCTAGATGAGCATGAACTGAGCAGACAGCCTCAGTGGCACGGAGAAAGTAAGAGGAGACCGGCCGCTTCGTCCTTCTGTCCGTGAAGAAGGATAAGACCACAAAAGGGATGACTGGATGCATGTTGAATGCATTTACTTTTGAGTAATGATAGTGGGCTGTTATAATATAAACAACCGTGAAAATATTTAGGTTCCAAACTATGAAAACTATATTCCGAATTAGAATAGATAATATTGTTGAACATTTTTTATGGTTTCTTTTATAGATTATTTATCAAATTTTGACTTTGCTCTTGGTTGTTTTTTCAGATTTAGACCTTTAGTTTACTACAGTCGACAAGGTTAATATGCTATAAAAACTGGTTCCACAACCCTGTATTCGGATTATATCTGTTCATGGTATACAAAGAAAACAATAAAGATTCTATATCCGGTTTTCTATGTCCGGCAAAATGTTCGACACAATACTTACCCGTGCTGATTTTAGGAATTACTTGCATACAGTTTCATGTATCTAATTTTACTAGTGAATGATCCTCTTTTACCTAGTGACATCGTCAAAGGTGGTTTTGGCCGATATTACATAGCCCAGATTTTTAGTTTGGAAGCCCTCTAACTGTCTTCTTGTTTCTTAAGTCTGTAGCGGTTTTTTAGTAAATACTCAGTTCCTTGAATTAAGCTGATATATTTCAACAAGAATTATCAAAATTACAGAATTCAATTAACTTATGTACTGTCTTCTAAACATCTGAACAGAAAGATGCTCCTTCATGACTTCAAAGGTTGTTGGACGCCAATCACGTTTATTGTGGGGGAAGGAAGAGAAAGTCCGTGACCTTATCAGTGGATATATTCACCTCAGCAGAAAGTCACGAGTCACTTCTTCGTTCCTACTGTAGCCAGCGTCAGAGACAAAGCAGCGGTATCGCTGGTCGTACGTGTCCATTGTAGACTGCTATAATCCGCATTTTATTAGCGGTTCTCACACAGTAAACAAGCATAGGATTGTTGTGTCTATGCATGCGACAAGCACGTCCGATTTGTCATTACTGACTTGTAACTAAACACTTCCAGACACAGTCCTTTGTATGGCTTTCTTTGTACGAAACTCTACACTTGCCTTTCATTTGGAGTCGATAAAATATTTAGTTGTCAATCCCAGTCCTGAAATATTGGTCTAGTTTTCGGTAGAGCAACACGTATGCTTATGTCTGCATCAATATCGTTCACTCTGTGTAGCTCTTAAATGATAAGCCTGGGAGGCTCAACACTTCGTATATTTCAACTTAATGTTTAATAATTAATGAAAAGTTTACTCTTGTTTAGTAAAACCCATACTCACCCATTTTTAATACACCTTAAATGGTTTCAACATTTTCTTTTATAATTTCTAAGTTTGTGGCATCTAAAGAAAGATTAGGAAATGCTGATAATAAATATAAACAGGTGTTTGGAAACCCGTAATTGTTCCGCTGTAAAACTATGTGTTAAACGATCGATATAGTACTGACTGTCCTCAGAAAACTGGTCGGACACTTCACTAAAAACTATATAAAAGTTTAAAAATTAATTAAAACAACAGTTTTGAAGTTTTACAATAAGGCTGAAACGCATTCCATCTCAAATACTGTAAAATAATACAACGTCTTTATCTTAAGACAGTTAAGTTAATTAGCCCGTTCTATTTGACAGATAGTTTTCTTTATGACCTGTCACTACATATGGCAGATATAATCAATAGTTTGTGTAAGAACACTTGGAATAGGAGGAGATTGTATTATATGTTTTGTCATATGAGATTCTTTTTATGCATAGTCATGAACATAAAGCAATATGAATACTTCTAATTCAACAGCTATGTTGAAAATACGTACAAAATTAGTGCTAAATTACGTAACAATATGTTACAAAAGCTTCAATGTCTACAATATTCAAGCACTGTTTATCAAGATATCGTATATAAGCACAAAGCAATCTCATCCTCGTTGTAAAACATTCTTACACCGTTGTACAGTATTCCCACATCTTCGTTGTAAAGCAACTTCATATCTTTGTAGTAAAGCTGCCTCACATCTACGTGGTAAAGAAGCGTAACATCTACGTTGTAAAGCAATCTCATCCCCCTTGTAAAGAAATGCTTACATCTTCGTTGTTAAATAATCTAATATCTTCTTTGTAAAGCATTTTCACATCTTCGTTATAAACCAACCTCACATCTACGTAGTAAAGCAGCGTCACATCTTCGTTGTAAATCTATCTTATATCTTTGTTGTAAAAATGCATGGCAATCTTACAATATTCCATTCATATTTTTTATATTCATGTGACATTTCATAATGTTATGGCTTACAAATATTTCGCTACACCACAGTGTAATAAATTATTATTCTCTCAAAACAAACATATTTCATTAGTTTCATAGAATCAGAATGCGTTTGCCTTTTTTGTAAGACTTACAATCTTTAGCTTTACACTAAAGTCATCACGAAAATAATAAAACTACACTAATGTATTAGTTAATTTATTTTCAAACATTATATGTGTGCTGTTTTCTGATAAGTTAATATGAATAAATAGTACGAGAATTCTTTATAAGCCAATTATTGCCTTACGTTCATCAAATACGACACTTTTATAGTCATCATTGGTGCAAATTCATGGCAACATTTCATTTAAACTATTCCATAAAATGTAGAATCTTTGAGCATTGGAAAAACGGTTTATTATAATAATTTGTGAAGTGCCTGATGATGGAATCTTTGATTCTGAAAGGCCTTGCACAAAATAAACAATTATATTGGAAAATTTTGTATTCCTTTGTATTAGTGATACTAAAATATTCCATAAAACCTTTTTATATTTTTAGGTCGTATTTTTAATCAAATAAACAAACCGTTATTACGAGTTTATGGTGCATTGGGAACCGACAGATTCTTCTCAAAGGCAATCCGCCTGTCTGTGTGTGTGTGTGTGTGTGTGTGTGTGTGTGTGTGTGCGCGCGCGCGTGCGTGCGTGCGCGCGTGCGTGTGTGCGTGTGTGCGCGTGTGTGCGTGTGTGCGTGTGTGCGTGTGTGCGTGTGTGTGTGTGTGTGTGCGTGGGTGCGTGTGTGTGTGTGTGTGTGTGTGTGTGTGTGTGTGTGTGTGTGTGTGTGTGTGTGTGTGTGTGTGTGTGTGTGTGTGTGTGTGTGTGTGTGTGTGTGTGTGTGTGTGTGTGTGTGTGTGTGTGTGTGTGTGTGTGTTATATAATTTTTGACAGAAAGGTCCAAGAATTTAAAAATTAGAATATAGGTTCTTCTTAGTCTAATAAAGAACTTTAGTTTGAGGTTTAAGAGGTCAAAGGTCAGCCCGTCTATCTGTACCGTAACACTTTTGTTACGCTCTGCTCCATTGTAACGGTTTATTGTAACATTACAAACTCATTATAACATAATATTGGATAATTTTATATTTATCTCATCGTAATAATCAATCTACGTTAGTAAGATTACAGGGATGTTATTCTTATAACAAAGATGTGAGGTTGCTTTACTACATAGATGTGAGAATGCATTACAAAGAAGATGTGATATTACTTTGCAACAAAGATGTAAGATAGATTTAGTACGGATATGTGACGCTGCTTTACTACGTAGATGCGAGGCTGCTTTATAAAGAAAATGTGACAATGCATTACAAAGAAGATTTGAGATTACTTAGCAACGAAGATGTAAAGTTGCTTTACGAAGAGGATGAGATGGTAAATTTATATCTATTATTAAATGATGAATGTCTGTACAAAGGATCTCGACAAAACCGAATTTAAACGTGCCATCGATAAGTATCCATATCAGGGACGACGAGGGAAGAACAATGAGCCCAAGAGCAAGTGTTTGTTTAGGCATAAACAGAGTATATGATCAGATGTTTACCTTGGTCGGATAATTTACTATTAGGATTTTTCTCTAAAGATGGTAACACTGAGTTCCGGCATCCAGTTTAAAATATAAATCTACAAGAGTAATCGGTGGAAATAGGACCGATATTCGCAGAAGATAGTATTTAAGGAGCTATTAATTTCCAATTTTCGAACCAGAAGCGTTCCTGTTGTGTACAAGAATAACAGAGTTCGGCGACCGAGCTATCCTACGTCACCATTGGGAAACACAACTGGTTCTTAGCGCAATTGGGCATTAATGTAACCGTAATCCTACGAACCTGTTGCGCGATAGAGAACTTTTAAATATAATTCCTACACAAGAGCACCACGTTTTAATGGAAAAAGTAGTTTTGGTTTCTTGGAACTTGCTGGGCATAAACATAGCAATACGTTATCCAATCCTCACTGGCAGTTCGGAATACTAAGGAAGGGATTGTTCTAATTCAACGAGCGAATTGATACAGGTTGAGAAAAGAGTCAGACTTGTGGATGGCGAAAGATGAATTAATAAATTACGATCACATATGTCTCAACTACAATTGACATTAATGTTATTACCATCGTCCATGTTGTCAGCGATTACTTAACGTTATAGCTTAGAGTATAGGTTTAGTTTTGATCGATAAAGGAAGAAATATAAACTGCTCTTACAGGATACTACAAGTCTGGGTCTAAACTGAGTGAAAGGAGTGCATAGCTGTAGCAGGATCAAAAAAGCAGTGCAAGGCGGTGGCGAGTGTCCACTGTAAGCAGTAAACTACTCACCGAGCAGTAAAAATGCTCACTAAGATATTCCAAGAAGGCCTGTCACATTTCCAAGTCAACAATATTTACTGTCCTTATTCGTGCATTATGTAATTTCCTAGGACGTGAATCAAAATAAAAATTGTATATAACTATACGCACTGTATAACATTCTTTATTTCAATCGTAAAAGATAAACGCTTTTTTGAATATTACTTATGACAAATTTCATGTATAGAGCTGTTTTATTCTAATTTATGTAGAATAATAACAAAAATGTGTTTGGTACTTATTTAAGAAAAAATATAATTACATACTACAGAGTTAGATACATTATGAACGCAAATACAGGAATTACAATCCAAAATATGAGCCTACACACTGAATAAAGAAGCTATCACTGACAGTAATTTACTCAGAACACAATAATGCTAAGTCATAAAATACATGTTACCAAATGAAAATATGTTTTTGTGTAGTTTTTTATACAACAGTTTCTGGCTAGCTAAAGTACAAAACTTTAAAAGGTAGACAATATTAACATTGTGGGAAAAGAAAGTACTGGGCCCTCCTCAGTTTTGAGTAAAAGATGTTATAAGGACAAAAATATTATTTTTCTTACACAGTGTATTTTGTTGCTCAGCTTCAACCCCCGCTTGAGGTATGGCTAAAAAGTTGAATGCACTAAGGCCTTAAGTCTTTTGTGCTCCCCTAACAGTTAGTTAACAGAACTCAGCTAGCTTTCTGGTGTCCACCTCACTCACATCATAGGGCTCAGGAAAAACCTTTCCTATCCACCTAAATCGACCTTTTGATATGGTTGGACAGTCCAGCCAGAGGTGGTCTGCTGACTCCTCATCCTCAATTTCAGAATCTACAGACTCCTTAGTTACTCAGTCCCAGTCTTCTTATGTGTTCCGGAGAGGTACATGGCCTGTTAGCATTCCCATCAGAAGTCTTAGTTTTCCTTATGCTAGGGTCAAAGCCATTTCCTTACCACAGCTTCTCAATATCAGCTTACACAACCCTCATTCCAATTCACAGTAAAACATTGCATTTTCTGAACCTTTGAATATTTTCTTTCATACACATGTGTTCAAATACGTTTAAATAGTTATTGTCTTATTATATTGTTTCAAACACACTACGAACGAACTACTATTTGATGTGTTGTTCAGTGGTGGCCAACAGATACAACTAGAACTGTTGTAATTTAACCTCCAAATTTTATTAATGTGGAAGATATAACTTAATTTTTACAAACAAAATAGTGCATTAAGGATTCCATAAAGTGGTTTAAGAGAATATAAATTAATGTTGGGGAGTGAATGAAATTGGGTTGTAATTATTGCACTCTCCAAAGTTATAATCATAACGCCTTATAGTATAATGTTAACGGAGTCGCAAATTTGAGTCTGCGATTGGGCCAGTACTTGACAAATAAACCAATAAAAGCTGGTGGCACGAGTTGAGTAAAGGTGCTTGTTTTGAAAAAAGTGCAATACCAAAATAACTTTTATAGGCTTTTAATTTAATTAAATGATGACAATTTATAAATTTGCAATTTTTAATTCAAATTTTCAGATACAAACTCTTTAGAGTATCTCAGTATGCCTACTTACACAGACAACTAGGGGAAACCCAAATTCACTTCTGAATTGATTAAATTCGCTACCGTGTAAGTTACTATTCCTCTATTCGATAGTAGGTTCAATTTACATTTTATGTAATCTTTATATAAAAATAATGATCTAAATAAATAAAGATGGTCTAATTCCTTCATTTACTTTGTTCATTATTATTTAAGAAATTAATGTATTCCCTTGTTTTGAATTTCTGGGTTTAAATAACATTTTTTACTTTTAGGACAACTATTTAAGTACATAAAAATAACGTTTATATACAAAAATGTGTAATATTTCCAGGAAAATTCCTTTGTCTTGATTCCTACGATTGCTTTCAAAGTAAACAACTTGACAGGTATCAAAAACTTGTGAACATATTGTTCAAATTTTACTGATGTGAAGAGAAACGATAGGATTTAGTAGCATATTCAATGTAACTAATAATAAACATATTTTCCAGAACAAAAGTACAATTATTTATTGTAAAATGAGTAATTATAATAAGTTACAATACATTATCCTAATTGTTAAAGAGTTCTTGAGGATTAAGTACATGTTTTATGTATACGTTAAGTACGAGCAAGTTTTGATATGATTCACCCTATCAGTACATGAACATTTTCAAGCAGTTTGCACTGTTGGATAACTAGATCACTATCAATAAATGTAATTAACATATTAGTTTTCTGAATAATTTTAAACTTCTTTATGTGTTTTACTAGCGGGTTCTCAGGTTTATAAAATTATCCATAGAAATTTAAAATTAAATTCAAATAAGCAATTTCAATTTAAACTAAACTAGTAATAGGGTTGATTCGTTTTATAAAGCACAGTTTTGTACATCACGTAGTACATTGTTTGATCACTGTGTATTTGCGGAGCTTTCATGAAATGTTGAAATAGGAACTTAAAAAAGTAGGAACTATTACGGAATAGAGAATACCCCTGTCATCATAGCGACCATTACTGGTATTTTTGAACCTTCACCATTATCCGTTGTGAAACTGGCTTTTGAATGCAATGTGCAATTAGACAGTTCAACTGTACTTTACCGTTGCTGCACTCAGTGAAATGCGGATAACGTGGTTTTCCCTCCCTTATGTCGTCTGATTGCCCTTATGTCGTCTGATTGCACAGAAACCGTCTAGTGTAACGTTCCACCTAGATTCTTCCGCGATATTTCCCAAACTATGGCAAGTTATAAATGATAACCATGTTGAACGTTACGTGGCAGCTGCCGTGGTGCAACATTACATAGTAATTATGTCCGCTAAAAAACATCTAACCGTTTTGCAATTACCCTTTCCGGACGCTTCTATGCTAGTTTGAGCGCAGTTTTCTCTTTTTCTTCCACTACTGAAGCCAAGTAAAAAAAAAACGCCTTTCTCTTCTTGAATATTTATCTCAGTAATACCAATTACTAGACTAGCTCTTATTACGTGATGGACATACATTTTTATACCACACGCTCTTACACAACACAGCGATTAACTGAGGTGTGTCTTGGCTAGTACTGTTAGTACTAGTGGCTCGTACTAATAGTACTAGTGGCTAGTACTGTGCATAAGCTGTCATTTCGTCAAAACATTTACAGTTGACTGTTCAAAACCCTTTCTTCTACCCAAGGCCTAACCAAATATTTATCAAACAACATCACACTATTTATATAACACTTCAGATTACTTCCGTATTTTTTAGGATCACTGAAACTCTATTAATCTCCCTCCTGTTAAAATATGACAGTAGTAAATGTTTTACTCAAATAAGGAACACATTAAGATTTTTCTACATACGATTTAATTTTCATAATGTTAATTTTGACTTGACACTCCCACTACCAAGCCTCTCAGTGGCACACCTTGTACAAGGTTTAGTAATTTACTACCACAGACTGCCCACTACCACAGAGTGAAAGGTATAATAAAGTCAACAGCGCGTAACTTGAGATTCTGAGCAACTCTGTACTTTGGTGATCCCATTATGAGTGCTTCGCTCCCGATTGTTTTAGAAGAAGTCTAAGCGTGAGGTCTCTTTAAGTGTGAGATTGCCTGCTTAAACTGTACTTATAGAGTCGGTGAGATATTAAATAAATAAATAATATAAATAAATAAATATTTATTTCCAACATTTACATTCATGTTTACAAATAAATGAAAAACTTAGGAAGTCACTGACCAAGAACAAGTAGCTGGTCAGTGTAACAGATACACAATACACAAATAAACAGTTTGTAGCTTGCTCTCACATAAAAAACTATTTGTCATTATATATAACAGTCTAAACCAAATCTTTAATAACATTTGATTTTGTTAAATATTTGACTTGATGAACTAGTGACGTAGTCAGAGAGAGAACTTTAGCGGGATTGCATTCTCCCCTAACTATCAGGAGAAAATAATAAAGTTTGTAACCTATATTAACATGACATACGTTATAACTTTTAATGATGTTTGGATCATTGTATGGAATTTCCGTATTAATGGTCTGTAATATTAAAGATTAAAAATGCACTTGGGAGTGCCGATGGCCGAGCGGTCTAAGTCGTTGGACTTTTGGGTCTGAGTTAGAGAAAACGCAGGTTCAAATCCTATCTGTGACCAACGCACTTTTTATCAGTATCATTGACCTTGTACTGTATCGACTCTCCCCCTTATTCTGTTTGATAAGATCCTCGCACAGGCCAGTGGCCCATGAGGGCGGACAGAATAAGGCTTAAAAGGGGATCGGCCTCTACTTAAAAAACAAAAAATGCATGTTTTATACTTGTCACTATAAGTCAACCTAATAACGTTACTGCGGCCTCAATTTCGGGTCGTCAGTGAACCATGATTGCCAGGACATAAAACGGCATTCTTCTAAAAATAATTTCAAATTATTGTTGTTACAAAAACATTAAACCATTTACACAAGTATAATTGGAGAAAATGAAACCAGCGGACCATGCACGTGATGCTTTCTTAATCATAGTTCTACACCAAAAATGACAACATACAGTGTAAAGTTCTTCTAAAATACAAATCTTCTGCGACAAAACTTTTGAACAGAACTATCGTTCACTAACCCACATACTTGTTGGACGAAGGATAAATCGGCTAAAATTTAACTACGCAAAACATTCAGGTTTACAATTTATCCTCCCAAGAGCGAGTAATTTGGTGAAATCATTGATACTTTACCATTTCATAACGATGATAATAAATAAGGTGGGTATAAAATGCTCTTCATGTCGTGGACGTGATATTCACGATAAACGGTTTCCTCACCTTAGATCCAAAGTTATTAAAGAAAAACAAATTAAGGAATAAGTTAGTTGCAAACACAACTCATTAGTCTGCGATGAAAATCATAAATTACCAAAACTTTTATACTGGTTTATGAATTGTTATTCTTGATTGGTAATGACTAGTTATTAAAAAACAATTGATTACCAAACATTGCTGGAAATAAAATACTTACTCCAAACATTCACTTGAATATAGTATCCACAATATTTCTAACATAGCATATTTTTTGTGGTTTATTTGGCTCAAACGTATAGAACATGTTTTACGTAGCCTTTACAAACTCAAGTTTTATTTTTATACATTAATGTTGATGTGTTAATAACATATAATATAGCTAAAGGTGTGTCTTATTTTAAGACGTTATAATTTAGCTAGAATCGTAGTTTAACAACATATTATATAGCTACATATCTGTAATAAACTAAAAATATATAATATAACATAGGATATGTGGTATATTATATTGTTTATAGCTACAGATGTGTCATAATTTTAAAACATATATACCTAGAGATTTCTTATAGTTTAAAACATGTAATCTACCTAGAAATATGCCATGATATAATAATATATAATATAGCTCGAAATGTGTCATAATTTAACAACATATAATATACCTAGAGATGTACCATGTTTTAAGCCCTGACATATGCAAAGAATAGGATAACTAAAGCAGGTTAATTAAACATTAAAAGACTACGTAAGTGAAAAAGTTAATTACGTGGCGAACGGTATCGGGGTGGGAGAAATGCCGAAAGAACAAGCCGGACCCCGACCTGGCGACAAGGAAAAGCAGCCAAAATTGGAGAGAAAGCTACATGACTGGGATCTTACATTGAACTTAATGCAGCATTATTTATCTGGTAGCGAGAAGAAGGTCTTTTGAATAAAGGTAGTTCGTTAATTCCAATATCCACTTAAACATAATTACAACATTGGATATTTTTTTATTACTATGTGCTCATACACAGCAATAATAATTAACTCGATAGTTAGGTCCCGCTCTTGTAGTTAATGTCGTGTAATCTAACTCCGTAAGGAAGTGCTTGCCTTTTCCGGCAGCATTAGCAGTTAACTACATCCAAGCTAGTTATTTAGCTAGTAATTTCCGCCGTGATTTAAATTGACTTATTCTTGTTTAATTCATAAATAATTGTTGCAACAAGTTAATTATTGCTATAGATGCACACACGTGTTGGCAATGGACTTATAATTGGATCGTTGCACAATTTTATTCTAATCCAGACAGGGATTCTATGGCAGTTCCTGATTGTAATTCCCCAGATGCTTCATAATTGAGGAACAGTAACATATGATTTCCATATGATAAACGTCGGCCTTGTGAGTAACCACTTGTTGAGTAGCCTAATCATTGTGGTAGTAAGACTTCCCCAGTAGTCGCATGTCTTAATAATCTACCATAAACACTAGCATAAACTATCCAAAGTGATAACCACTGAAAAGTTTTACGGAGAAATGTATAATAGCATTATTATAATACTATACTGTAACAGTAGAGATTATGGTTTTTTTGAAGTGAAAACTTCTTTAGGCGCGTTGAGCGTTTTGGTAGAGGGTAAAATCCTCGGTTCGCGTCACCGACATGCTAATGATACTAACCTGCATGAAAAAGTCAGTCTCGCTGTGTTTTTTAACCGTAGACTTGGCCGCGGACTACTAACCTGCATGAAAAAGTCAGTCTCGCTGTGTTAAAACTGTCCCGACGGAGTATGAAAACAGACTGCGAAAATCAGTGACCTTTACGGCTTCCTCTCGCGATTTAAAAGTGAAGCCAATGTCGTACAATTCTGTAAGATGCGTCAAATTAAAGCTCTTAATATTGGCAATCTATTGGTTACATTTTTAAAAATTTCGAAATAATTTTGATTATTGTTTACATTTTACATAGCGTTTACAATGACAAGAAAAAAGTAGTAAGCGAGGATTTTTTTTTATTTTTTGGTCGGTAAAATTTGTCAGCGAGAAAGTTGTGTGAAAATAGATGAATATTTTTTTTGTAATTTATCAATTTTTTATTGGAAGTTTAGTTTAGCCTGTAGTAGCGTATGAAGTGATGAGTGAACGTTTCTGCCGTTGGCGCATTGGCTCACTGATACCGTATTAACTCAATAAATTAGTTTATTGTGCAATAAAAATACCTTTACGAAAGAACCAAGTTTATTTAACTAATTTATTAGTTTTAAAAATATTGTGGGTTTAATTGTTATTGCAATTATATACTTTATTCGTAGCAATAACTGTATTATTTACAACGGTGTTCAACTCACTGTTGTTCACTCGGTGTTTACTCACTTGTATTCTATGTTTAACTAACTATTATACTAGCGTGGTAAAATAGATTTCTAGTTATTTGATAATATTTTTTCGTGGATTTTAAAATTGGAAAATTAAAAACGCGTCACATTTACAATTACAGATGTACTGCTACTATAACGTATTGTTAATTACTCTCAACTTAATAGTTCCGTTTTCACTTCTATCGGCAGTCCCACGACTGCTACTGTATTTTTTTTTTTTTAATAATAAATCTATTAAACATAAATAAAGTAGCTTACATACTGTGTCCCACCAAAGTACTTACATTTTGACAGTCACCAGGTGAGTTTAAATCAGTCAATTTGCAAATGTATAAAACATTCAGAACGTTTAGATGTTGACATCTGCAATGAAAATAAAATGGCGGGTGCCGACGGAGTACATTGTTTACATGCTACCAGTGCGTAGTGGTTTCAATTTAAATAAATCTTTGAAAGGTAAGAAACGCGTTCCATCATTAAAATATATTCCACAAGTCGTTAATGTTGTACTGTAGTAATTATATGAAATATAACAATACTAATTATTACAATGTCTAAGAAAATTTAAACATAAAAACTGAAAATACTTGCTAGCTGTAGTTTGATTATACACTGATGTTAGCAGCTGCAATGCTGCATCTATTACAAATATCAACGTCAAAATTGTAAACAATATTGTCTAATATCTTTCCAGCATGTATGGAAACATTAATACAAATTAGCGGACGTATACACATTTGGTTACTGTTCATAAATGTAAACACAAGTGTGGGACTCAGGATATATAAAGTAGGTAGTGTGTAAAAACTTGCATCACTATAACATTAAAGTAACACCTTCATGAATTACGAAGTCTAATATGTATTTTGCGAAGCCATGCAATCCATATTACTATTATAATGCAAATAATAAGAGAGCAGACATGAATGATGGGTAGAGAGTTATATTTGAAATATATAAAATTTATGAAATATATCAAATATTTTAATATAAAAATTTCTTTTAGTTCTATATAACTCGAGCAAAACCTTTCAACTAATATCAGTAAAATTAAATCCAAATCGCATTTGCTTTAATAATTTAAGTTGAAAACCCACATTTTACACGTCTTGAATTACTTAATTTACAAATTTTGTCTGCAAGCGCGAATTTAAAAGACCGTTTGGAAGAGACATTATAACATGAAACGTACAGGGTAATAAAATTAATGATCTAATTTCACAATCTTTTCAAATTTTCATCTTTATAGCTGATTATGTCGGTATAAAAAGAAAACATAACAATAGGTAAACCTTGTAGTTGACAGACAGATAACTTGCTAGTATGGCCAAGAAAAATTAGCCAAATCAAGAATAACTTGACAACTGCTGTTATTTGACTTTGTGATGCTGATGCCAGCATTGAGTGAATGGCCATTGTTATTTGTACGAGGTTGAGACCGCCTCGTGCTGCTTTGTAGCAAACGTTTATAAATTTTGTTTTTAGATTAGTGGACGGTTTGTAAATTATGCATTATTATTAAAATTATCGTTCTTTTTAAACGTCAATATTTGAAGAAATTGAAAGAGTTTTTAAACCGGAACCAAGTTAATGGTCCTATGAATTTCAACGTAGAGAATACATTCAAAATAACAACATCTTACATTAATTATTATTTCTGAATATAGTCAATTTACAATCCACGCATTCGCTAGTCTTGTAGTTATGTGATACTTTCTTCGGTTACGGGTCAAACTTGAATTAGTTAAACTAATGCTTTCAATTCGTTATAAACTATATTTGACACAATTCTAAAGTTATGTCAAACCATAAACAATAAAGATTCAGAATATTAAAAACGTTGGAGTAGAGAGTGAATATTAAAAGTGAATTTCATTTTTATAAATTGGATAATAAGTGAGAGGGAGTGACCTTTACTACTCCATGAAATTTGAATTTTTCGTCAGACTGCGTAATGTTCTGAAGCAAAGAAAGGCGTAAGCATCTGTATATCTTTTTTACGTTCAACTTTTATTACTTTATTTAAAATATTCTCTTATAGGTACTGATTTCTCAGCGTGGGAATAAATAACTTTTAAGAACACATCATGAAACAAATATTTATACGATGAGGAACCTTCCTTTAAATAGGCTGCTGTTTGCATAAATCCGAATTAAAGCGCAAGGCACTAAAACCATGCAGGAACATTCATAGACCAGCCAGTCTAGTCTGACCAGGTCCGCATTAACGGACTTGTTTATAGGCCAAGTGGGGACATGGATGGCGCGACGCGGTGTTCAGCGGCCAACGACTGGGACACCGCAACACGTTCATCATCGTGCCCCCGAGTGCTAGAGAACGGAGAGATCCATGAACGACGGTGCGGTATTCAGCGGCCAACGACTGGGACACTGCAACACGTTCAACATCGTGCCCCCGAGTGCTAGATAACGGAGAGATCCATGAACGACAGGTGCGGTATTCAGCGGCCAACGACTGGGACACCGCAACACGTTCAACATCGTGCCCCCGAGTGCTAGAGAACGGAGAGATCCATGAACGACAGTGCGGTATTCAGCGGCCAACGACTGGGACACCGCAACACGTTCAACATCGTGCCCCCGAGTGCTAGAGAACGGAGAGATCCATGAACGACAGTGCGGTATTCAGCGGCCAACGACTGGGACACCGCAACACGTTCAATATTGTGCCCCCGAGTGCTAGAGAACGGAGAGATCCATGAACGACAGTGCGGTATTCAGCGGCCAACGACTGGGACACCGCAACACGTTCAACATCGTGCCCCCGAGTGCTAGAGAACGGAGAGATCCATGAACGACAGTGCGGTATTCAGCGGCCAACGACTGGGACACCGCAACACGTTCAACATCGTGCCCCCGAGTGCTAGAGAACGGAGAGATCCATGAACGACAGTGCGGTATTCAGCGGCCAACGACTGGGACACCGCAACACGTTCAACATCGTGCCCCCGAGTGCTAGAGAACGGAGAGATCCATGAACGACAGTGCGGTATTCAGCGGCCAACGACTGGGACACCGCAACACGTTCAACATCGTGCCCCCGAGTGCTAGAGAACGGAGAGATCCATGAACGACAGTGCGGTATTCAGCGGCCAACGACTGGGACACCGCAACACGTTTCAATATTGTGCCCCCGAGTGCTAGAGAACGGAGAGATCCATGAACGACGATGCGGTATTCAGCGGCCAACGACTGGGACACCGCAACACGTTCAACATCGTGCCCCCGAGTGCTAGAGAACGGAGAGATCCATGAACGACGGTGCGGTATTCAGCGGCCAACGACTGAGACACCGCAAACACGTTCAACATCGTGCCCCCGAGTGCTATAGAACGGAGAGATCCATGAACGACGGTGCAGTATTCAGCGGCCAACGACTGGGAAACCGCAATACGTACAATATCGTATCCTGGGTTACTAGAGGACTGACAAATCAACGTTCCGGTGTTCAGCGGTTAGCTACTGGGATACCATAACCCGCTCAATACCATACCCCCAGGTACTACAGGGCTGACAGATCCATGACAGACGACGCGGTGTTCTGCGGTCAGCGACTGGAACAACGCAACATACTCATTATCGTTCCCTGGGGTACTAGTAGACAGATCCACGACAGATGACCTGTCTCATCAGTGATATGGAAGGATCAGATCTCTTTGAAGTAAGATCTACTACCAGTTGCGATATTCCAAGGACTTTGATGACGCAATGGTCATTATTTCATCCTTGTAATGCCTCGTCATGAGTACGTCCATTACGCATACTTGGGTTTGATTTCTTTAAACATTAGTATGTTTATTCTTGTGTTTGTCGCTACTACCTATTTTCTTTGCATACAAGGATTGAGTGTGTTAAGCTTTTTATGAAAAATTGGTGTTGAGTTTGGTGGTACAATAGATGTCTGGTTTTTGTTTTGTAAAAATAATACAAATCTGCGTAGGTTGTACGTTTTATTTCAGAAACCTTTTCTGGAGAGAAAACATCCAATCCACAAGGAATTGCAGGCAATTAAAGTAGGCTAACTATTTGGGATAACTTGTGATGAGACTCATAGAAAAGTTGCTGATGACAAAAATAACAAATTTTTTTACAGTGTATATGGAAAATTATTGAAAGAAGTAACATGCTTTTGTTTATTAAAAAGTGTATTTCCCTTAATGGAATTTCATTATGAAACATATA
The DNA here is from genome assembly GCF_021130785.1 of Homalodisca vitripennis. Classification (NCBI taxonomy): domain Eukaryota; kingdom Metazoa; phylum Arthropoda; class Insecta; order Hemiptera; family Cicadellidae; genus Homalodisca; species Homalodisca vitripennis. Next base: position 41,263,597 of record NC_060209.1, on the reverse strand, counting down.
CTTTTATTACATTATATGTTATAACAAATTTAATTTCTTTGTATAAATCATTAAAAATCGTTTCCAAAAGTAGTTAATCATATACTGTAAAAATTGCATTATTACTTTAAGTTAAATAGTATTATAAAAGTAAGTAGTAAAAAATACCGAAATGTCCTATTTAAAACGCTTTATAAATATGAAAATTATTCCCAGAGCCCTAACAACCCTCTTTCCAAAGTTAATATATGTTTTTATGTGCTGTATTACTTGGCTTATTAGTGAGAACTACTCCAAAAAAAGACTAGGATAACGTGTGAAGCATGCAGCAAAAATTATTTTTTTAATATCTCGGCTAAGTTCGATCTCCAGCTCGGTATACCATTAAAAACACACAACCACGTTATTTATGGACTTAAAGAAAAATATAAGTGTTTTTGGAATGGTACGTTATTTTGTTCTAATACAGTGGACATTTAAAGCAGTTTAAAAAACTAAGAGCTCTGTTATTTCTGGAATTAGAGAAACCGTAAACAGAGTGTACGTCCATTTTTGTAATAAACAATGTGTTTGTTTTTCAACTCTTTTCTAGATATTGATTACATGTATATCCCATTAGGAATAAATTATTAATATTTCTGTTACGATAGTGTTACTGAGCCGGAAGGACTATTTTATTACAACAACATGTTTACAACAAACGTGTTTACAAATACAATAGAAATTACTGAAATAAACTTGGATAACAATTTTCAATTGGTATTACACAATCCTTGTTGGGTGAAATATTCCTGAATGGGTTTAGAAATTTTTGTCTTAGCCGGAACTGGATTTGGAGTTAATCCTACACGAAATAGATATTCATATAAGATTGAAGAATGTAGTCATCCTGCTTAGTAAAGTCGAGTAAGATGGTTTTACTATGTACTATACTAAAGGACATAAGGCAGCTGAAACTCTCCACTGAGTTTAATTTGACTTAGTTTCCTAGCATATTTATAACAATATACAAGTCCAGTTTCATATAATGGTATACAATCTATTTAAGAACAGGCTATACTAGCGACCATCTTTATTTTAGTTCCATAACAACAATGTTAAACTTCAAATACTTACGACTTTATTTTACATAATAATTAATATGCTTCTAAATACTTTTTAGGTTTTATGATATTTTTAGTTGGTTATTCTGTATAAAAAAGTGCCTAATATTTTTGTGCTTCATCGTTTAAATACTCAAAATGTATGAATTTTAAAAGAAAAAAGAAAATTCCTTTGGATGCTTACTAATCATATATTTTTTAAATTAAGACAAAAGTTAAAAACGTTAAAAGTGTTTGAAGTTTAACATTGTTCTTAAGGGGTAAAAACCTGGGTCTTTTCACTACAGCCAGCTCTTAACCATTTCTAGAAGTTTTGGTCAACAATTTTCAAGCATTCTGCATAACAACGATGCGAAGCTATAATCTACCTTCCCATGTTCACCCATCATAAAAAAAATTATTTAATGGGCTTGCTTCCAGCCACACCCAAATAATGGATAGGCAGGCCTACGCTACTGCATGTTCCTAGATCTAACGCCCAATTATGTACTCGTATATCAAATTCCTAATGGTGGACAACAAAACATTAAATCACGTCAGAATAACGTGATTGGGCTGATATAACGCCCAATTCTGATAATTACCACCAGGATCATTAATAAACCGAGATTGTTCAACTGTTTTGTTTCTTCCTCCTTTCTTAGTACAAAGTTTGTTATTGACAACGTAAGGTTTGAAAGGATAACAGGATTTCGGAAATTTGCTATCCTTATATGAATACCTTTTGTAACATACTCGTATAACGATGGCAAATGTACGACATCCTGCTCTTTCTTTTCTCTTTATAATAAACCACACAGTTCTTACTTGTTATACAGCAAAATATTAATAATTGGTACTTTCTTGGACTGTGGTGAAAAAAATGCATGCCTTTGGCAACAATATTTATTCTTGAGAATCATGCTTTTTTAAATGAACACACGCCAAGAGCCACACACACTACTGAGTCCTGAATAAAGGTACAGCGTCTGTATCTTTCTATCACTTGTCAGCGATATATAAAATAAGGTAGAGCTGCGCCACACCACGTGCCTCGTCACAGGCTTTGCTAAGGTTGCATGCAAAAATTAAAAGATCATTTTACTCTTGAGATGTCCTACGATCAGATACACAGATAAATTTCATACAGAAAAAGTTGTGTCAACCTACTGATAGGCTGATAGGCTGATAAAAGACGCTCAGCCACATTCCATAGTTGGCATGCATCATCGCAGAACTTATTCTTGTAATGAAGAAATGAAGTTTCATGCAAAATTTTAAAGTCTGCAGATGATTTGTATTGAAATATCTTGCCACATGCTCCATCTACAATTTTATTCGTTGAGTTAGGTTTCGTATCAGTGATTAAATAATAAAATTTTCAGCGAGGAAGGGAGTGTGATATATGCAACGCCACAGAGTGCTGAAATCCAATCTTCCCACCAACTTTAAACATGGACTATTAAGTCTATTAATTTTTCTTTTTACTGTCTGACTGGTCTTATATATATATATATATATATATATATATAATGTAATGAAAATAACTAAAACCCTTTAATTAATATATATATATATATATATATATATATATATTCTGCTATTGTCTCATTACCATCCCATACGGCCATGTAAAAATGTTAACGCTCAGCAAAACTCCGTTGACTGACATGTACCATCATTGAACTCAGTGTTACCAATACATAAATAAATCTTTGGTACAAAATTTCCAGTATATATATTAGTTCGTTTTCGAGATATGGCGAGGACAGACAGAAATGAAATTTTTCCAGCCTCACGAGTGATAAGCTTCGCTAACGCTCAGCCAATAGGCAAACTAAAAGTACGTCATCAGGAAGAAAATGTACCATAAAATATTAAGTAAACAGTCCAAATTGTTAAAATAAAATTATAAGGTAATACATTTTTCTAGCTATCCAGCTGAATGACATTCTCTTTGCCATTGAAAATTCAGAACTTGCATCACAATACAGAATATACATCACACTTTAATTATTCAAAATCGGAAAACAAATGAACAAGAATAAAATTAAAATTACTTAGAAATTACAGACATTTCATACTGTTCTTTTCCCAGGGAATAGACTTTGTCAATCGAATACGTAATATTTAAGGATAAGTATTTTTTTTTTTTTTTTTTAATTTCTGATCAACAAATCTTATTTTTTAAAAGCCTGAAAGGAAATAATAAGAATGTCGTCAGTTTTTGTCATATTTCCAATTCTAATTATTGTTATCAAACTTGTATACAATTGTAAAACTAAAAACAGCCTGGGATCATCTTTCTAATTTTCATTGACTACTACATACCATTCTGTTCATTCTATTAGGCATAATTGATAAATTTTGTACTCACATAAATTTTGTATTATAACTTTCAAATGTACCGTAAATTAAAAACGGTTATTGTAGAAACTAAATTGTTAAAACCGGAAATCATACAATATTTAAATACTAGTTCATTAACTTAGAAATACAAATTTTTATGATGTGCACATTGTACTCATACTACATTTCTAAACTACCATTAAAAAATTTAACTCACATATGTTTGTATCTATTTTGAATCACTAAACTAATTAATGCCGATTATATTTCTACAAGTAATTTAGATGTTTTTAACAACAGGAAAGCTCACTAACAGCTCATTTCCGTGGATGAGACCACTGTTTTGGACAGGAACAGCGTGAGATAAGACAGAACTATGTCGCAACGGCAACAAACCGAAGATAAAGTTCAATAACCTCATTCGTAAACAACGTTATAACAACTTACCAACAATTGTCAACTGCACAGAAAACAGGACCTGTTATCCACAGCACTCAACTACGACGTTATCCAGGTGGCGGATTTTGAAAAGTGTCACATGAAAAACACGAACACAGTAAAATATTTACGATACCGAAAAGAATCAGAGAGGTTACGCCGAGAACCTACCGTGACGAATGCCGGCGCGAGAATGACTGCGCTGAGGTCTGGCTGGTAGATGGGTTGCTTAGCAACCGGTAAACATTGATCAGCTGGTTCCAATTCTTCGTAGCGCCATCTGGAATTCAATCAAGAATTGGGCGGCGCACTGTTGAATATTTTCCTGCTCTCTGTCTGTCCTGTTCCATGACACTTCCAACTGAGTTTCTGAGTTTAGCACTCCACCATCTAGAACAGTTGTAACAATAATTACTTATTATAATATGATATTCTACCTTTTTATACCTAATTCAAAAAGTGTATTAAAACTAGCTAACTTTCAAATACATTATTACATGTTAACAATAGTAACATTTTTAATAATTTCAAATGTAATAAAAAAGCGATTTAATGCTATATATTTATGCACGTTTTTGTTCAATGAAATATAAGTATGGTGTTCAAAACCGTAATGAACCCAAATCGACGTGATTAAATTAGACAACTGCATTCCGTTTGTTGGCTATGATTGCCATTTTTTGCTGTCATTTGTGGTAAGACAAAATATACAATTTTAAAAACTTTAGTATACCGTATCTCCTAAACCAGGTAATATTATACACAATTGTCAAGAATAACAACCTTCCTTTTAACGTTATTGCATATTTCAAAACTGCATAAGATATAGTGGGATCCAAAAGAAACTTTAAATTTGTTTACCTTATCAGAAGAAGGTGCGACGACAAATTTTTGAAATTATAAATTAATGTTTTATGGTTACTGAAAACATGTCCTCCATTTAAACTTGAAGAATTAGGTTTTATTAGCAAATGGTACCAAAATTATAATGGAAACATTAATGGATTTTACTCATATTTGTTTTTCAGCAAAGAAGTTGAAATTTATATACAGCACAAGTTATTTACCCTAAATAAAATGTTTTAAAAAAACCCAACACAGTTTTAATAAAACCAAAATTAATATCACAATTTATGTACTAAACTCAATGAAAAATTAGGCTTTATAACAGATTTCTTAAATTAGCGTCTCCATAAGAGACGTCTTGTCTTGTTGACAGGTACTCGCGAAGTGGTGAGGGAGTTCCCGTGTTGAGTGGTCTTGTGCCACGGATATGACCGGTATCGGGATACCCAGGTATCGAGGTTATGATCATATGATAACAAGGTATTTTCAATATCCACAGCCACTTGGCTTGAAATCTGATCATCTAAACAGTGCGTATTCCGTCTGCCTTTTTTTGGCAATACAAAAGCAAATTGTTTTCAGATTCAAAACATTTTTTTTCTAGTAGACAAACTAATAGATAGTAAAAATAGATTTCGAATAGATTTTTTAAGTAGGCTACGTTCATCTGAAAATATTGACTCCTGCCCCTACTTTCAAATCTGTAAATACTCGTATGTACTTGAAAAATTGGTACTCTACAAAAACTAATAGTGAAAGTACAAGTGAAGACTATAAAAATAATAGGCGATGCTAATAATCCTGCAAGAAAATCGTATGGGTAACTATCATGACGCTCTGCCTGCGAATGACTCGAACTGTCCATTTTTGTAATTTAAGATCCTAATTCTATGTTTCCATGGAAACTTTTAAGGCGATTCCCTAGAATGTAATACTATAAACCATGTGAGGGTAAAAATGCCAAAGTATATAACTAGCAAAATACTTGTAAGGAAACTTGATTTATATTTTTAAATAAATAACAACTGCTGAGTTTGAAGCATGCGATAATTTGTTACGTAAGATAAATACTCAAGTTGGAATGGATATGAAGGCCAAGAAATTTGACGACGTTTTATTGAACTATGGGAATGTTATCGATTAACAATTTTATTTCTGTCTGTCTGTCTGTCTACATGCGCGATATCTTGACTCGAGACAGAATTCCCTACACACTTGAATTTTGCATGAAGCTTCATTCTATATAAATAACATCGTGCACGATTGTGATGCATATCGCTCCATGGTATCGGCTAAGCATAAAAAAACATGTTACATTAATCTTATGAATAAACACGATGACTACAAATCGTAGAATAAAAAAACCGAGTTAGTTTTACACACAATGGGATTAATTTGTTTGATTGGTTGGCAAGACTGACTTTAGATACTTTTTATGGTTTCCTTCATTACTCCATTGTATCAGTTTATTTGTACATGGATAAAACAGAATTCGAGTACGGTTCAAGCCCCGTCCATTTGATTCAGCTGAGCGTTAACAAAATGCAGGGTAATATTTTGAGGAATATTTAGCTATAAACTTGAAATATTCTACATTTTGCTCAGCTAGTACTAAGGGTAATGGCAACATTCCTCTTCTGTCTGTATGTCTATCTGCTTATGTGTCTGTTTTCGCTAGATATCTCAAGAAGAAATTGAGCTATGAACTTGAAATTTTTGCAAATGTAATTTTAATTCCTTAAAGCCAACGTCGTGTTTGATTATGAACATGTATCTCTATGGGATATGGCAGAGCGTTCAAGTATTCTATCACTTAAGTAGACCGGCAAAATCTCCCTTCTGTCTATCTGGGGCTATAAATGTTAATTTTCTGTGTGGTTGTTAGTCTGTATGAATGTTTGTCCGTAGAACATCTCGAAAATGATATGATTTATAGACTTGAAATTTTTGAATACAACTGCAAGAAAGCCTGTTACGTGACATGTTTATGGCGTATTCTTATCTTGTTAATAAGAACTGTAGGTTCAAATTGGGCCATCTGAGTACCGAAATTCATTACTTTCGGTTACGCTGGATTCAAAAGTAAAGAATTTAGGAACCAAGTGGTGAGATATTTAAAATTGAGGAAAGGTTGTGGTCGAGTGCCATGTCTGACTCAGCATTTAGCGACACGTGTTATCAGCATACTGACAAGTGTGACCCCTAATTAAATGATAGAGATCATTAACACAGATCAGAAAAATAATTAAGGCTATTACAGAACCTTGAGGGGCATCCAGGCTAACTGTCAAATATTAAGGGCTGTTCCAGATGAGTTTTTAACTATAACATGTTGAGTTTGAACAGAAAGAAAAATAAAACCTGTCCAGAGCATCGCCTTATTACACTAGAAGCCTCCAATTCATCATGTGAAGGACTAATAACTAAAGTTACCCAAGCCCGTATTGACATCTGAGAATATACTCATATCTTTTTAATAAGAACAGTATGTTCAAATTGGGCTTTCTGAGTACTAAAATTCGTTATTTTTATTTTAGCTGGATTCAAAAGTAAAGAACTGTTTTAGAATCAAGTCGTGGAACCGCCAGCACAGTCAAGATTCTTTTTAAATTTGAACTGTGTGAAACATGTGTATAAATATGCAAACCTTCACCAAAGGACGTAGGGGATCCAAGGGATCCGGACTCCAAAATGTTCAATTTTTAAAATTATTATTTTAGCAAACGATTATTATTATTTAAATAATTCAGTATTACTAGCAATTACTACTAAAATATCGTTTCGAACACTGAAAAGGGTCAAGAACCTTTTAAGGAACAAAATGGGGAATGAGCGGTTACTTGCCTTACTTTCTGTCCATTACGGGAAAGTATCAGTCGTCTTAATCCCCCCCCCCTCAAAAAAAAAATTTTGTCCTGGCTATGTTTTTGCCAATGCGATGCTTCCAGGTATGTGCACGTCCGCAATTCCTGCATTACCGAGGTCTCTTTACCAGTAATTTATAGCAAAAAGCACGTGCGGTCTTGAGCGAGATTTCACATTTTGCGAATAATCGGTCACTGCGTGATAGTAAATAAACCAGTTTTCCAATAACTAAAAGAAAGTTCTTAAACTATTTCCACTTACTATATCGCAATTGTAGTTTACCAGATGGCTAGAATATAACTAAACGTTGGCTTCTATTTGATCATGCGTGGTCTCTAAATTTGCTCTAACTGGCTCAATTGACATTCAATAATTATTATTTTAAAACATGCTGTTGTTTTCGCCGACATTGTAATACTCGAAACAAATAACGAACACTTTGGTTACGTTACTCTTTCAATATAATTTGAATCAATGCAGTATTCTCTCTTAGTGGGCCTTTAAAGTAAATATTCTAAACCGTAACCTATTTTACTAGAAAAGAAAGTATCTTGCTTTTTCAACTGTTTTACTCATTGACGACTTCAAAATTATAAATGCCGAGATCAGCACAATGTGAAATCAAGAAAAATCCTGCTGAAAGTTCACAGCCGAAGTGCACGAATCTCAAGAATATGCACGGGTCTGCAGAAATTATGATACAAATTTGTATCACATGTCTTGGCTGGTCAGGGAAATTACCACCTAAGGTGGTCTCATGTTTCTCTATCAGTTTTATCCCTTTCTCCGTTTGTTTTCGTTAAGGTTCGTGCTGCAGACCACAGAAAATACAGAATAAAGAAGTCTCACTGGAATAGTGTTCGCAGCACCATCTAACGGTTAAACATAGAAACTACCATTGTAAAGACTTAACTCAACACTAGCGAATTCTGTTGACTGATTCTAGTTACTACCGTAATGGGGCATCTGGATATGTGGATTGTCTTTGCTGCAAACAATGTTATTAACAAATGAGATAATAATTTGCTTGTTTACACAATGAATTAAAGCGTGAAGACTTATCAGGAAGATATATCTGACTTCCGAAACAGCTTTGTTGGTAACGAAGACACCAGCACTGTGTGACATTGACAAGGCCAAAAAATCGTAACATTTTGCGTCCGTCTGTGCGACAAGTCTTGATTGATCCTAGAGGCTTAAAACTTGGCACAAAGGTTTATTTTGGTTCAAGGAAGAAACCTATTTATTTTTGGGTAAATAAATCAAACGGAATTTTGTGCTTCTGTATATCCATCTGTCTATCTGTTAGTGCCATAGCCCATAACTGTCTACAGAACGGTCGTAGAAACTTGAAAATTGGTTCAAAGATTTCTATTAGTCCAAGGAAGGATATCATTGATTTTGGGTGGTCCATCGAATTGCCTGTCCGTCTGTTACATTGTATAATAATTAGTTTATACTTTATCGGGTCCTTTGGTATTGGTTAATATCCTTTGTATTGGTTAATTTGCTACAATTTAAACAAACAAATTGTCTTATGCATTATAGTTTTCCTTCAAAGAAATAGTTGAATACGTTCTCTCATAATGCACAAATTAATAAACTTTTTACTGGAATCGAAACACTATACTGGTTTTTTTATACGAAATAGTGTGTATATTTGTGGTAATGTTGATAACTACACATAAATATGAAAGTTTTGATGGGAGATGACGTTGAAATACAAGACAAAATATTCTAATAAGTAGAAAAATGTTGTATTTATAATAGAGACGTTAGCCTACCGATGAATTTACACAGCCTAAAATGTCATACAAGGCAACAAACAAGCGTGAGATTTGTCCTGGTGTGCCCTTGAGTGACACAATAACCGTTTCCTGTAGCAGCGCCGCGCACTTCCTACAAAGAGACAGGCGACGGCTGGACTTCATCCTCTGTAATTTTAGATTTGCATGGTCGATACGGTAGAGAAAGGCTGGAGTTTTACAGGCTCGTTATAATTTGTAGGGTATAATCTAAGGTGAATAAACCGCATTTGGTAATAATGGTAAAAATCAAATTTTACCTGAAACAATCGTTTCCACCATCATGGGACCGTGATGCATAAATTATATTTAGGTTCGAATGACATTGTTGATATAATTCATTGTTTTATATAATAATGAATATTGTTTTATATACATAAATTGAAATGTTGTGATGTGCCTTGGATACTTTACAATAGTAAGCCTGTTTTCCGATTGCTAATTATTTTACAATCATAAACAGTAATAATAATACATATACGGTACGTTAAAATTTTACAACTACTGTAACCTAATGAAACCCAAAATTTGTCGAAGAATAAAATTCTTTAAAGAAATTAATTTATTTTTATTAAATGCGTGAAGATGTGTAAAAATTACGAACCGAATCCCTATTAGAAACATCACTTATACCGCAATAATTTTACTCTGAAATAGAAACAGTACCAGCACGCCCTCACACATTTGGGAACGTTCTGGCTGTAGGGCCACCAACGTCATATAAAATATAGTGGGAATTAAACATTTACGAAGTTTCGTTTGGGAATTGTATGTCTCAATAATTGTCTGTCTCTTAACTGGCGATCAATTATGACGGCTTCACGATGGCGGAACGTCAGGTCACGTCACGTTATGTAAAGTTGCATTACGTACTGGAACAAAATGGAGAGGCACTGACTCAACACTGAAACGTCACTCTACGTCATGTCACGTAACAGAACATACTGTATCTGGGTATCACGACCAGGAACGTAACTTCAAATCACGCCATGTCACGTAACAGAACAATAGTGGCTGGCTACACGACCAAGAACGTTACTTTAAATCACGGCATGTCACGTAACAGAACAATAGTAGCTGGCTACACGACCAAGAAAGTTACTTATGTTATGTCATGTCACGTAACAGAATAATAGTAGCTGTCTATGATGACCAGGAAAGCCACCTCACGTTACGTTATGTCACGTCGCATTATGTAGAACAGAATGGAGAGACAAACTCAAAACAGAAACGTTACTTGACATCATGTCACGTAATAAAACATAATAATAGTTAACTATCACGACCTAGAACGCCAGGTCACGTCACGTTATGTCACGTCGCATTACCTAGAACAGAATGAAGAGGCAGTACTCAACACAGAAACGTCACTTCACGTCATGTCACATAACAGAACGTAGTAGTAACTGTCTTTCACGACCAGGAACGTCACTTCATGTCAGGGAATCGTTAGATAGCTGCACAGTACTCAACTGTAACTCAAGCTATACACATTTCACATATAATTACAATACATCGTACATTTTAACCGTAAAATTCTTATTTGAATGCAATATTCTATCCAACGCAATTTCTATTTACACTCAAAGGACCCGTCATTACTAACCCAAACAATGTAATTTATCCATTTATTTATTCTTTAGAGCGTAATAAATGGCATTATCTAGTTTTAAAACAACTGTAATGGTATGCAAAATAATATGTTACTTAATGTAATTTAGCCTATACAGAATCTCTTAGTTTCGAATTTCATTAATATTTCGGTATAATAAAATAATAAAAGGTCTATACTTATTCCAAAAACAAGGGTAAAGTCTTACTGTCTATAGCATTCATAATATCCATTTTATGAATTAAAAAGCTATATTCTTATTAAACTAGTAAATCTTTAATTAAATATTTCATATAGCTAATTATAATTATGTCATATACTAACTACTGTTAATAATATAGTCTATGTGTGTTTCATAGTAATAAATACCGCTGACGAACATAATATTGTTTCATTATATATTTATTTTTAATTTATTAGTGCCTTTCTGTTCCTCTATGTGGATGGTTGGCAACACGGCAACGTCATATGACGTTCCATCCTGATTGAATGATGACGACATCTTCAATTCCGATTCTTTGACGTTACCGTGTAGCGAGGCATTATAATGTTTTGCACGCCGCATGTGGTATCTTCGTCATCTTTCCGTTTCTTAGAATAAGTAATAAAGGACTGAATGCTTACTGAGACATATAACATTTTCACGGAAGGCGCATAGTGACCATAAAGAGACTTCCCGAGAAGCGTTTAAATATATGTTTATTAAACTAAAATCTCAGTTAAATTCCGAATGTTCTTTGTTATATTTTCAAGTACAGTAGTTTGTTTTTTACGGCACCATACAAACCCATACTCTGTACTACTTGAGGACAGAGTAGTATAAAGGTCGCTGGCCTCAGCTACACAACTAGATTGGCTAGCTGTACCACGTGACGCAATGCAGTGACGTCACCGGAAGCCCAGGTCTCGTGATATTGTACCTTGAAAGTGACCCTTCCACGTGACAGGGATCACTACTGACCAACATAAACTATTGTTAACTATCTAGCTTTTCTCCTACCTATCTACTCATGGAGAAAAACACTCATTAGGCCAAGCTTAGTTTGGAACCCATTTTAAGACGGATTCAGGTTAGTGTGGTTACTTATTTTCCCACACCAAACGCACACTTTCTTTATTCATGATGTGAGTGCTGATCCTTTTGTTTGGGACATCCAAATTGCAGTGGCGTAGCCAGGGTTCCCTATAATATTTCATGCGGGGACCTGAGTTCCTAAATAATAAAAAGAAATAACTACTGTAAAAACAACTCTAACGATATAATAATCTAACATTTGCCGACCTACACATAACGCAGCTATGATGTGAAGGGTTGATTCAATGCGAATGTAGAGTTTAGCTCCAGTTCACCTTCCTCTTACGTGCAGCATCTGAAATCTGATTGGGGGGGTGGGGGGGGGGGGGGGTGGGGGGGGGGGGGGGTGGGGGGGGGGGGGGGTGGGGGGGGGGGGGGGTGGGGGGGGGGGGGGGTGGGGGGGGGGGGAAACTCAACTATGTCAACACGATTTTGACCAAAGTAGATTTCCGAGAACTACTAGATCATCGAACGTATATAAAATTTGATCGAGGCAATATGGCAAGCTAAACTGTGACATAGTAGGTAAGTGAATTTAAATGGTCTTAAGTAGACACTATTTAACCAAACTAGGCATCTCGGTCCTACGTAAAAAAAAATATATATATATATATATATATATATATATATATATATATATATATATATATATATAGAGTTTGCCTTGTTCTGACGAAGAAGAAATATATATATACTATACTATACTATATATGTATATATTTCTTCTTCGTATATATATATATATATATATATACTCATATAGTATATATGAGTATATATAGTATGGCAAACTCTACTATAGTACTGGAAATATCTTAGACCTGAAATTTATATTTTCTTGATCGGGATGACAAGGCAGATTCAGCTGTGACGTTATGTATATAATTAATTAGAACCAGAAATGCTCCTACACGTGCTAAACATGATATAATAATTAAGTTAAACTCTGATACTATTTACCACGAACTTAAATAATATCTACCTGATGTATGCCTACTTACGTTTTCAAATTTGTATAGGACTCCCACCATATTGCATCATAATTGCTTTTACTAAGTAACATAATGAGTTTGGTTCTAAGATTGCGTGCGAAGCCGCGGGTAACAGCTAGTATTTAATATTTGCTAAAAATGTACAGTTACAAGTAAATTAGCAATGACCCTATTAACGTGTTCTTTATAAGCTGAAAAATATATTTTAATATTTTGAGATGGAATAGTAAATTAGTTCAAAAGCACAGTCCAATGAACTTTCATCTAGCATGGTTCTTGCCGACTGCTTCAAAGGGAGTCTTCGGAGTCAAATTAATTCTAACTTATGATTTAGGACATTTTATACGGTAGATGAGTACTTAACTAATCGCTGAAATAAAAAAGTTGAAAATAGTGGTTAAATGAATTAAACATTTGGTTGTGCCATCTTAAAACATTGTTTACACAGAAAAGTTTATTACATTTGACATTCCAAAACTTTAGAGATCATGATGGGATTTTTCAGGGATTTTCGAAACAAGAATAAGCCTATATTCCCCCAGGGACCGTAAGAATGTCCATGATAGATTTTAGTACGATCGGTTAAATAGTTTGTGCGTGAAAGCAAAACAAACAAACAAAGGCACTTTTGCATTTATATTATTAGAATTAAGATTAGAGTAGTAATAATGAGTTGGTTAAATAACTTTTATTTAATAAAAAGTATGTATATACAGCACATATTATATAATGTCATAATGAAGTATATAACACATAGTAAATTAAAATTGGTAGTAGTATGGAAAGAAAGAAGTATTCGCATAAAGATTATATATGTATATATGTATATATATATATATATATAATTTCAATAAACATTGAATCACAAAAAGTACCCGCTCCGCCGGGAGTTGAACCCGGATCTCTCACTTGCCGGGTGAATGTGCTACCATTACACCACAGAGCGTGAATGTAAACGACTTTTATTTACATTAAATTGTATCAATGGCAATAGCCTTATTTTAATTTCAATAAACATTGAATCACAAAAAGTACCCCGCTCCGCCGGGAGTCGAACCCGGTGTCGTTTGACAGGTGTTTGGTCTTCCGATCATATGTTAGTTTGCTTATTTAAACGCATATGTGACAGATACGGCCAAATACAAAATAATTGAATCGGAAAAAGTAAGCGCTCTGTGGTGTAATGGTAGCACATTCACCCGGCAAGTGAGAGAGATCCGGGTTCGACTCCCGGCGGAGCGGGTACTTTTTGTGATTCAATGTTTATTGAAATTAAATAAGGCTATTGACATTTATACAATTTAACGTGTATATATATATATATATATATATATATATATATAAATCAATTTATACACACGCATACTGAGAGTTACTTTACCATCAGTAGTATCCATCATTCTCCTCTTTTACCAATCGTTTTAAACGCTTTTTATATGAAAAAGATAAAGGAAATAAGATGTGAAAAAAACATGAAACATTGAGTATTGACATATGTGCACCATGTTTACCCAGAATAGACATTCCCTCACCTGCATTCTATGGGTAAAAACTATATTTAATTTTAATACAGTAGTTATATAAATTATAAATTTCCCCTAGGATAGTAAAACGACTACGTTCTCAAAAATAAAATACTTTCAGATTCTGAATCTTCAAGTATTTGAAGAATGTACAATATTTTCTCAAAATATCCGAAAGCATAAAGCACAATAATAAAGTAACGAAGGGTATAAACAGCGCAAATTGATTTTATACCAACCAAAAACACCCCAAATGAATAATGCACACAGCAAATCTTATATTTGTGTGTTAAGTGGGAGAAAAACGTATAAAATGTGTTAAATTACTAGGCGATAGCCGGCCATGTGTATAACTTATTACAATACCTAGATACGAGTAGTTTTTTTTCTGAACTGGAAAAATTGCAAATCAAGTAAACAAGATCTTACTGGAGAATCATAAAAATAATTTCCTTACAGATTACTAATATTATGAATATTAAAAATGACTTCATTAAAAAAAGCACAGAAATCTGATGAAGCATGAATCATCTTTAAGTATTTTATATTTGTGTATGTCTGTATCTTATTTTAACTCTATTTTAACATTCCTGCAAAGGATACACATAATTTATATCTTCCTAAAACGTGACTAATGATGTTTCGACATCGAAACTGGTTTCGGGCGTGAAAGCAGAAAAAACAAGCATTTTTATCATACGTGTGATATTCTGAGCGTAACAATGGCAGCGTATGTTCGCTGCTTCAAATTATAAAATTTCAGAATTTTCTCAATGTACACAAATATTGTATTTGTAAGATGTCTAGAGAAGAAAATCCAGTGTGGACTTCTTTGAGGTTAGAGCCAGGGCGGCCCTTCCAATCTATCGGTTAAAGGTCATGCAGCTGACGAATGCAATAAGTTGGCGCGGCCGTCTTGAAGCTTAATTACAAAAATGTGATTTTCCGATACAATTGTTCAATTAGCGAAAAATCGTACTGCCCCAATATGTCCTAACGTTGTGCGTATTTTTGTACAGTAAAAAGTGTTCGGTCACTCGACCAATCCTCAATTTTGTGAAATATCTAATATACTCGAAAATTTCATTTGATTACTGAGACTCCAATTAAGTAAATTTTAGACACCACTGATAAAATGTTGTTTCATACAGGAATACGGCACATTTCTGCTATCGCCATAAAAGTTTCGAGGGTTTAAACTGGAAACGAATCAGTTTGGGACGATCGATATGTTTTATTTAGATTTCATACGCATGAAAATATAAATATTTAAATACAAAATGTTGAACCGTGGGTAATTTAGACGTTCCTAAATTCAAACTACGCCTCGCTTCAGACGTTTTTTGGACAACAACAAAAATTCAGTCGTTTACGATCTCTTTTTTTTAGAATTATCTGGTGAACTTGTTTTTACACAATTACATTTCCGGTTTCACCAAACTGCTCGAACCGGAACGGTTGTTTTTACTGGCAACAAAAATGAGTTCATGTCATTTCCGGCGTAATGACGTTGAAAACCAGTCACGGATTTGTGCTCTGCTAACCACAACCATTGTGTCTTCTCTCGGGTAGTCGTCATTGCGCACTGACACTGACTCAGATACTGTGCGCACTCTGCGACTTCTGTGCGTCGATTCTGCACATTATCTAGATATTATTATGGAAGTTGGACATTTGTTTCTGAAAGTTTACGAATGCGTTGAAGAATTGTTGTTGTACTTGATCTATTAGGTTTGTGCGTTAGTTACGATTTTAAAAATACGCAACATCTTTCGATGAGACAGTAGTCCGAAGTTTGTGCAAATGGTGTGAACCCATGCCATTAATTATGTAACGACTAATAAATCCGATTGTCGGTGTGCGTAGGTATGTACTAAAGACAAATTGCTAGTAAAGCCTTGCAATCTTCTTTGCCAAAGATTGCCGATGTTGTTTTGACTTGTTGTGAAACAAATGAATGTTAGCACAATCACGAACAAACACTAGCTCTGGACTTCTTGTATGTAGTGTACAGCAATATCTCTACAATCTTTATTAATTTTGAAAACAACTATGTTTTTTTTATTATTCTCGCTTTCATTTAGCAACTTAAGCGAAAAGCTTATGTTGGGACAGATTAGAAAAGAAAATAGCGGGTAGTCTTCCTACAAAACTTTCCCTGTAAATAATAAGGACCCAGGCAAGTCTTCATGAAATTCTACTCAGATTTCACAGCTACACTCAATATAGCAATAAATAAAAAATCAAATCAAATTATTTCAAAATTTACAAACAAGCATGGTATACGTAATATGCATGCAATTAGTTCCACATGGGCCATAGAGGCTTGTGCGTGGTGACGAGTCTGTTTCTAGCTGCTGTGCACAGCGGTATTATGCTAGTTATCATTAATAATAATAAACTATTTTTTAAAAACAATTATTATATATCAAATCTAAAATAATCTGTGTAATTTGTAGGCCACAGACAACTTTAATTATGCCACAATATCCAATAGTCTAATTATTTTATATAAAAGACCATAAAAAATAATGTATGTCATTTGCTATTGTTTAAATTATTAAATTGAACAAAATTAATTACTAACGATACTTAGGTTAAATTTGGGTTATTAAAGGTGTTTAAAACCATCAATAATATTACAGCTACACTACCCAATAATATATTAGTCATGATTTATCTTGATCTACGAAACACATCAAAGAAACTACTTCGAAAGAGAAACTGTAGTCATCATTTCATTGGCTCTAAAAGTCAACTTCTATACATTTCCAATTATTATGATGTGAAACATTACATAACTTGAATTTGAACAATTTCTTTGTAAATTTTAAATATTTATTGTGTTTGGATTCTTTTACATACCGATATAATATAACTTTTAAAGTTAGTAATGTTCTGTTTTTAAGGGATTTAACATATAATTTAATTCACAGCATAAAAACAGTCTAATTAATAATGATGCCATTTTTTTGTTTTAACAAGGTACATTGGACAATACATGTGATTTAAAAACTGTTGTTGTTAACAAAATACTTTACAAATCAACAACTGTTTCCAATTTTAACGTTTTTGCCAGGTCTACACTATATGAGATACCATTTGGACTGTAATATAAAACATGATCCTCATGTATATGTTTCTGTACAAATTAATGCGTGTTCACAGAGCTTTAAGCAATTGCACAAGTAACTGAGATTGTGGTATTGTTCTGACACGTACAATTCCTGTGTTAGCCAATACCACAGTCAGTTGCTGTGGCTAGTTGTCCCACATGGTTTATGTGCCGTGTACCGCACGCTGCACTGTTATGGCTTCCTGTGGGGGTCGTGGACTCAGTGACGTAACCCTCGCTTCGTGTCCGTCACTGTATTCTTGCTCATTCAAAAAGTAACCCTTGGCAAACGTAGCAGTCTTAGAAAACTTGTGCAATTTTGAAAAATTATATTATTATTATTAATGAATTAAAATGTAGTTGCCCTAGAGTTGTGACATTGTTTTCCGAAAGGTGATAATCCAAATCCAGTGACAAATGCTCCATTCTCTTAAAAAAATTTACTGACATAATCACAATCCAAAAGATGAACACTTGGAAACCAGTCTGTCAATGACGTAATGTTGCCAAAGAGACATATGTTATAAGAGATCTTAATCGGTTTTAACTAAAATGGCAGTCTCTTTTAAGATGGCATTACCTAAGATTTGAAAAGACCTAAGATTTTTAAGTTCTTCACTCAGCCATTGCAATTACTTCGTGCGTAAATCATACAAGCCCCCATATAACCCCAATAATATGACTGACGATATGAGAAATTTCGCTACTATTTCGTAACTTTGTCCCACAAGCCTTTTTACACTTCCTGTACTACATCTTGTGCCTTTATTTAATTTTATTATATATAATAAAGTATTTTCGAAACCCTGTTACTCTATTGGTTAGAATTATGTTGCTCCAACGGTCCTGGAACTAAATTTTTAGTGGTATAATTACCTAATTGGCACGTGTATCAATCTTTTCTATCTTGAACTTTGTAGCTGATTACTCGGTTGTCGAGGAAGTTCTCGCGCGCCTTTTCCATAAGTAAAATTAACATTTTTCGTGTTATAAATTAGCCTTTTCATGCAAGACATCTATTTTGAATGTATTATAAAGTAAATTTGTAAATAGTAAAGTAATTTTACCTGTGATTGTTTTATTTGCCAGATAGAAAAATATATAGCCTATTTAAAGTTATACTTTTATTTAACATCTACAAGTGGTGCTTGTAAGTTTTATTTACCCCAATTAAACTTACAAGTAACATTTGCATGTCAACTACTTATTACTACGACCTTCAGAGATTTCCACCCCCATGTGTTTCGTCCATTCGGTAGAATCTAATCTTCGCCGTTTGACTTCTGACCTCCTTAATCTGACATCCAAATCAACAATACAAACTTAGACTAAGTGTGGTTTTTCAATGACAAGTTGAAGCCCATTATTGCAGTGAGGCAGGGTGGGAAGCAGAGATGGGAATACTCTACTGGGTGAACGGAAAGAAGAATGGCGATTTGTAAGATCTCGGGATCGAGGTATGGAGTCATTATGACGCCCTTTTGAGGCCGCAGTGGGTAAAGTCGCAAGTGGGAGTATGCTAATTAATCATAGAATAGTTTGAATTCCTTTAGAACTGTAAACTGTGTTGTTTGGAACTGTATTGTAAGTCGAATGTATCCATTATTTCCACTTGTTCTTTTAGAATAAAACAAATAAATAAAAGGGTAATTTTGTTAAACCGTGTCTTGGAAACGTTTGAAATTCTGTTTCACAATACATTTTAATATTTCTTATGGATAGTTAGGCCTATATTTTGTAAATACTTAGAGAGTACGCAATACAAGCATATATGTACACTAGCAAGAAGTAAAGCTCTTCAATTGATGACGTAGTTGTCGTTTGTATGATTTATGATAATGGTTCATTTCATAAATTAAATTAAAAGCAATTATAGTATTTAAACAAAAGTCACTATAACAGGTCTTGCTGCAAGTATCTGTAGGGTCTAAAACACTTAGCTTCTGCTACATCGTGAATTGCTTTGTTGCTGCATGTAAGAAACTGTACAACACTGACATTATGGTCTAAGATTATAGCGCTGATTGAGTTACAGTTGATTTCGTGTTAATCAAAAAGTTGACTTACGACTGTGAAGGTGTCTGCCGACCGGTTCCCGTTGCTATCTGGGTTTGGATCTTGTGTTTCATTACATCTTTAGCACTGTAATTAAGATGTAGAGCGATGTAGAGGAGGGACAACTTTCTACACGTCTACATCGCTATTTTTAACTTGAGTATTACAGAACTTCTAAAAGATTGTAGTACTTAAAGCCACAAACACAAAATTAAAAGGTCCACTCTTTCATTAATTGTATAAGAATGTTGTGATGGAAGTAAGTTTCCGAAACGAATTCTTACAAGCCACAGCCTTGTCAGTTATTGCAGTCAGTTTTTGTGGTTTAGCGTGAATGTTCGTTCACCTTCACTTGGAGACTCTGATTTAAGTCAGGGTTCACCTTGACTTCACTGAAATGCGCCTTGATATTCTTTCTTTATACCCAATCCGACCGGAACCAGTTACTTCCTTAATAAACGGACTTGACATACATTCCTTATAATAGGAACATTTCGCCCACTTTTAACATATATGCACAAGGTAGCCGATACGATATCCCAGTGATTACAATGGTGTAGCAACAAGAACAGTGTTACGGTGCAGTCTATAACGATAATGACTGGGAAGCGCGGCGGCTAGCGAGCAACAACACAACTCTCTAATGACACTCTTCCTCCGTAACTAACGAGCATAAACGCCACTAGCTGTAGTTTGCATTTCCTAGCGAGTTAGTTGGCGTTGCGGTTTATAAATACAGTAGTTGCTGCAACAATAGTCTAGTCAGTCTCGCCACAACGTCCTACCGCTTCCACTAGGTCTCCTTCGCGTGCGCTATGGTTCTTGTTTCCCCCGTAAACAAACAGCTCCTCCTCTTGCAGGAGTAGCGACAGTCTACGCACAACATCCTACCTCTCTCACTAGGCCTCTGCGTGCGCTATGGTTTTTGTTTCCCCGGTAAACAACCAGCTCCTCCTCTTGCAGCAGTAGCGACAGTCTACGCACAACATCCTACCTCTCCCATTAGGCCTCCGCGTGCGCTATGCTTCTACTCCTTTCCCCGGTAAACAAACAGCTCCTCTTGCAGGAGTAGCGACAGTCTACGCACAACATCCTACCTCTCCCATTAGGCCTCCGCGTGCGCTATGCTTCCTCTCCTTTCCCCGGTAAACAAACAGCTCCTCTTGCAGCAGTAGCGACAGTCTACGCAAAACATCCTACCTCTCCTACTAGGCCTCATCGCGTGCGCTACGCTTCCTCTCCTACCTTACACATCATGAATATCCTACAAGCGCAGGGGTTTTTATAATTAAGTGCAATTTCATCTATGTTTTGTCCAAAGTGAACAAAAATTACTATTTCCATAAACACGCGCCTATCATTCTTCTGCCTGAAACAGTGATAACTATTTATCTAAATACGTGCATATCGACCCTCTAGCTGATGGAGGAGGGTCGTAAAATGTCGAAGATGCTCGGTGAATATTGTAGCCTACTGATCAGAGGCAACGTGGGCTGGTCGGTCGGTACATTTCCAGGTCGCGCGGACTTCAATATGAACTTCAGTAGGCGGAACGTAACAGTCAGACGGATCAGATGGTCTACCTAGACCGACCACTATTCCAGTTGTCAGAATCGCTTGCATTATAACGAGGTCAAATTGCGCGTTAGAATACTCACCACCTCGTTATCTTTATCGGAGAACTAAGGCTTCACTGAAACCCCACTATTACTTGAAAAAAAAATTGAAAGCATTCCCCTTCCCTGCTTTATTACTTTTAGAACAATCTTGTTGTTGCAATAGACGAACTCAGTAAGAAGAACTCACACTCATGCAGATAGTTTCAAACTCAGGAAGAATGTGAAAACCACTGTCTCAACATTGTGTGTGGATACTTTTTGGAATTCCAGTGGTATAGACCTGTTCAATCTGTCCACTTTTGGACCAACTGCCTACTTGGACGGCGATTATGTGCTGGGTATGCGATCTTGTGGCGGTTTGTCATGCGAGACGATGTGCTTTTTGCGGCTTTGAATAAAACTGGTTGGACTGTAACACAAGAGGGGTCGTTCGACACTGATGAGAAATGCCACAAGTATGATAGGTATATCTTACGGTAAAGGTCAAGGACGTTCTAAAAGTAAGCGATGACTTACATATCTCACATATCAAGAGTCAGATAGCGCGTGGAATCTGTGAGTGGACTTACACGCCATGACACTGATTAGTATAAGGTTAACCGGTCACTGACGGTGGCTATGATGAGACATATGTTGTCAGAAAAGAAATATATCACCTAGTATTATATTTGACGGTTTATCCTTCAGTGTTCTTCCCTCAATGATGTACAAAGTACGCATAGTTAAAAGTCTATTGGGCGCTCCAAATGTTCTGAAAAGATAAGTGATGGTCGACTTCTAATTTAATTCTATTATTACACATGTGTTTTTATTATTAAAATGGACGCAGTTTACTTCTACCTCCATGGATATTTTGTACGTATGAATTCAATTAACCCCGAATCAGAGGAAGAATAGTACGTATTGCGTTTCAATTTTCA
The DNA here is from genome assembly GCF_021130785.1 of Homalodisca vitripennis. Classification (NCBI taxonomy): domain Eukaryota; kingdom Metazoa; phylum Arthropoda; class Insecta; order Hemiptera; family Cicadellidae; genus Homalodisca; species Homalodisca vitripennis. The sequence goes on along the minus strand of NC_060209.1, from coordinate 41,241,322 downwards.
TCAATGAAATAATCACTAGTTATTCAGATTTTACAGCTGAGGCCAAGTCTTCTTGGACTTGAACGAATGCCAGGAATTGTGCATCTGGATTCAAAACGTTGATTATTTTGGATAGAAATCCACTTTTCAACAACAAAATGTTCAACTAATAACCATAATGACAACTTACTGTTACCGGAAATTAGCGATTCGTGTTTTATCTACAGATACTTTTTCCAATGATGTGTCATTAATTAATTTTTTTCAACAGCCTACATAGATAACTATGGGTCATTTATAACGAGGAAATGTTGCTTCTCTTTTGATGATTTGGAGCGTTACGTTGATAAAGATATTGGGCCTATTGACCTTTAATTTAATTGGATTTAAGGTATACACGAATTTCTTTCGTGATTCTGAATATTTAAGCTCCAAATAAAGCATTATAAAGAAATTGAAACTGCCGATAAGAAAGGGGTTTTTATAAAACTGTTATACTGTCTTGCTTACAAGACGAAGAATTGACACTAAGGCTCTTGAAATTAAATATCATTCATTAGCAGAAACCCCCTCCAACTCGAACTTTAAATGCGAACCACTAATGGAAGGTATGGTCCGATTAAGAAATCACGTCAACCAAACCAGCCCAGAATATAATTACCCGAATAGAACATTACTTTAATATGGCGTATAGCATCATTAAGTAACCTGTAAATCTCAAGGCACATTAGAATTATTGCACGGTGTGTTACTTCCTTCTAGATGGAAAAGGTTTAAACCTGATGCTGATTATAGGGTGCCCATCGGTTGCTGGCTATTAAATGAAGTATAGACTATTAGTTTCTCATTATAATTGACGGTACGCCGCGCCGCTCCTCGCCGATTCCTGACCTTCACCACGATCTCGGTGCTGTGGAACCAAATTTGTAATTACAATCTCCGATATGTTACCTCCTTTCGCATTTTATTATGTAAAGAAGATGCTGCGTGAGGTGTTGCGCAAAGCAGGCGGCGGTCTTCAGTTATCAGATGACATTTGGCCGCAGTATATCAACCATGGAGACATTCACTAGTGTGCTGATTCACAAAACAAACATGTAGCGTGAAGCTCTGCGATCACCTTTAGTTTTGTTTTAGGCTAGCTGTAACCTGCGGCTCCGCATCCAACTCCTTGCTGAATAACGGTGATGTCATTGGCGCATTCTTGAGATAGGTGATGGTCACTGGATATCCACCTACTGATCCACATAAACATAATTATTGGACTTAAAAGTAAACGATGGTGTTCAGTGCCCTGAAGTCGGTTTTTATAATCACCGATGAAATAACTCCAATTTATATGCAAAAACATTCTCGACTTGGATTCTCCAAAAACTCCATAGAACTTTAAACAGCGCCCGTAGCTTTGTTAAGACCATTAATGGTGTAATATGACGGTCATATAATTTTGAAAAGGATTTAGTAATTCCTCTTACTTCCTCTTACCTCCTTACGTACCTCTTATTTCAGGGTTCATACAAAACGTTAACACAATCGAGAATAGTAAGTAACCTTTTATAGAAGCAGACTATAAAACTTAAGTATTTATATTAAGTTAAACTCCTAGAAGGGATATCTGCCTAATTCACGGGGCCACAAGGGCATCATATAGCAACTTACTGGAGCCTTATACAGAGTGTCCCAGAACTCTCTACCAATATTTTCAGGTATTATTCATGGAGCAAAGGCTAACCAAAATATCATCTTCTGACTTTCTAAAACACAATAATTACCCGAATAGCCACAATTTTATTTTTCACTAAAAAATTTTTTAATTTTATTATTAAAATTTGTATTTTATTTATTATATATTTTATTAACGGCTTCTTTAAAAAAGTTGAAATTTGGCACATACCTTGATAACGTAAAGTACTAATTAAAGAAAAAAATCAATATATGTTCAAAATGGTGGCTTACTAAAATCGTTAAATAAAATATCTTAAAAACGACATGTGATAAAAAAAATGTTAGGCTACTATTACTAAATTTTAGTTAGAAAATTTCATTACGAATCCAACGATACAAACTATTATTAACCGATTTTCCTAAACTTGGTATTGTTGGATTTTTAATAAAGTGTCCAACTAAAATATAATAAACGTTACTTTTTTATCACACGTCGTTTTTAAGATATTTACATATTTTTAAAGATTTTGGGAAGTCACCACTTCGAAAATAAGAAATTGATTTTTTTCTGTAATCAGGCCTTTACGTTATAAAGTTATGTAACAAATTTTAACTTATTACAACAGCCGTTCTCAAATTAAAAAATTATTCAGTAATAAAACAAAATAACTGCTATTTGGGTAACTATTGAATTTCGAAAGTTTTAATATGATGTTTTAGTTTGTTTTTGGTCCATGAATAATACCTGAAAATAATGGTACAGAGTTCTGGGACACTCTGTATAGTAGTTAATAACACTATTTATCATTGATGTTTACTTCCTCTCGAAGTGCTTGAAATGTCCCACTTCTATCTTAAACATCGAAATCTGTATTTATGTTCTTTTTTCGATTTTATACTCGAATGTTTATTAATAATATCTTAAAACAACAAATCGATACAACCGTTCCCAAGTGATGCTCTTACACATGAACGGTGTTTCGTTTGTATTTATATAGAAGGCTTTTCACAACAGGTAGAAGTATGGTACATCTATCGATGTACGATAGAACATCGATGGGTACATAACGTGTCGCATAACAGACTTCCCTGAGATTGCATGTAAAATGTCAAGTCTATATCTCATTTCATTAGGCTGCATTGTTACACACGTGTCACATGTTAAAATGCCATATGGGTGTACTCAGTTTGTTTACAAATTTATTTATTCTGCGACTTTCTTGTTGTTATCATGTTCACCTGTAACACCAATGCAAAAATGTTTGCTAACGCACAAAATAATCCCATTGAATGACATGCACCATCATCGAACTCGATGTTGCTTATATTCCAAATGAACCTTTTTGAAAAAAATTGAAATTTATAGGTTAGTTTGTTCTCGATACAGCGTGCGGACAGACAGAGGTATATGAAATCTTTTCAGCCCTCGAGTAATAGACCTGATAACTCACACCCAATTAACCATATCGGGCGCTTAAGATCTAGAAATAAAATACAGTAAACATCCCTTTGGTTTAAAAATTAAATTTAACACAATTTAAATTTTTAAAAATAGCCCAAAGTTGTGTTTAAATCTTATATCGACCTTGCGACTCAGTTGGAAGAAGTAGATCGATTTTGTGACAACTGAAATGTCAGTATAGTTTATTTTAGAAAAACAGGATTCCGGCTACATTTTTGAACAAACCCATTTTTCTCTAGGCCCATAAATAATGGGAGTTTTGAATTTTTGTACACCATCACATAGGAACTAAAGGACGTTTAAATGGACCAAATCTACCAAATGAGTCAATGAACTAAGAGGAAATATTTATAGTATCAATTTTTGTATAACTTTCAACTTACATGGGTTTTTGGGACAGTTATTATTTCCACCAAACCGTTATATAGAAACTTACTATAGTATACACGTATATATATATATATATATATATATATATATATATATATATATATATATGTATATACATATTGGAAATTGGAGCGGTTATGGGCCCCAGAGGGTCATGTTTGGTGAAGTCATACAAATATTTGTGTGAGTACTATCATGAGAACAATTGAAATAGGCAAATTTTATATAAAAAAAACTTACCTAACAACAAATAGCTCAGACCTTTTAATTCCTTAGATAAACTAGAAAATTTAAGTAAGATTTAGCTAATTTTCTTCTCTAATTTCCCTTATCTTTTAAAATCAGCCTACTTGTCTTTATTTACTTGTAAATGTATGGAATTGAATCTGTAAGGATCTAGCAATAATCAATTGTACTACTGTATGTGATTATCCACGAAAATAATTCTCGCCAGAAGTAGTATTACAGAATGAAGTCTGGACATCCGCAATACGCGAGAAACGCCGCAGATGGAAATATTAATGTTAACTCTAATAACGTATAATTATTAAATAGCATTATTGTGTTAGTAAGCAAATTATTCATCAATCTATCAATATAACTGAGAACAAAGAACTAAAGAATTCGTTTACGCTAAAGAATGCCACGCTAGACATATTGCTTTCAGTATGGGAATTTACTTCACTAAGAAAAGTCGGTGCTTTGTAGCAAAGCAATGCAATATTATCATTATTTAAATAATCTAAAAATTAAAACAAAAAATATTTTTTTTAATTTGAAGCTGATGTCATTTCTATTTATAGAACCCACGAGTTGTACTATTGTACAGAGCCCGTCACTTGACAATGCAAAGAGCAGAAGTAGGTTAGAGCTAATAGCAGACAGAGCCCAGAACTGAAAGGTGTAGACTGGAATACCAAGAGCTTTCATGGCGGTGGTGGCGCAAGCTGCGATGCTTTACTGTCGTCTGGTAGGACGCAAAGAGTTCACGAGGTCAAATAATAACGATCAAAAACATCAAGGATACGTGTATTTGCTCATTTATTTACCTAAATAATAGTAATTCTTTATTGAATTACACAAGAAGGCGTACTGCAAACAAAACGTTACAAGACGACATAAAACGCGTATAATTCAATCACCATTCTGACTGAAACGCTCATAAATGTACTAACGGATGGCACAGACTTTCATCCCCTTGTCCAGCCAAGGTCGCCTCGCATTTCGTATTGTGAAACTCAATAGGAACTCCTTCGTCGGAGCAATGGCCACTGAAGGCACAGACTATCATCCCCTCGTCCAGCCAAGGTCGGCTCGTATTTCCTATTGCAATACTCAATAGGAGCTCCTTTGCCGGAGCAATGGCCACTGATGGCACATACTATCATCCCCTCGTCCAGCCAAGGTCGGCTCGCATTTCGTATTGTGAAACTCAATAGGAACTACTTCGCCGGAGCGGCCACTGATGGCACAGACTATCATCCCCTCGTCCAGCCAAGGTCGGCTCGGATTATCTATTGTGAAATTAATAGGAACTCCTTCGTCGGAGCAATGGCCACTGATGGCACAGACTATCATTCCCTCGTCCAGCCAAGGTCGGCTCGGATTATCTATTGTGAAACTTAATAGGAACTCCTTCGTCGGAGCAATGGCCACTGATGGCACAGACTATCATCCCCTCGTCCAGCCAAGGTCGGCTCGCATTTCGTATTGTGAAACTCAATAGGAACTCCTTCGCCAGAGCGGCCACTGATGGCACAGACTATCATCCCCTCGTCCAGCCAAGGTCGGCTCGGATTATCTATTGTGAAACTTAATAGGAACTCCTTCGTCGGAGCAATGGCCACTGATGGCACAGACTATCATTCCCTCGTCCAGCCAAGGTCGGCTCGGATTATCTATTGTGAAACTTAATAGGAACTCCTTCGTCGGAGCAATGGCCACTGATGGCACAGACTATCATCCCCTCGTCCAGCCAAGGTCGGCTCGCATTTCGTATTGTGAAACTCAATAGGAACTCCTTCGCCAGAGCGGCCACTGATGGCACAGACTATCATCCCCTCGTCCAGCCAAGGTCGGCTCGCATTTCGTATTGTGAAACTCAATAGGAACTCCTTCGCCGGAGCGGCCACTGATGGCACAGACTATCATCCCCTCGTCCAGCCAAGGTCGGCTCGGATTATCTATTGTGAAACTTAATAGGAACTCCTTCGTCGGAGCAATGGCCACTGATGGCACAGACTATCATCCCCTCGTCCAGCCAAGGTCGGGTCGTATTTCCTATTGTGAAACTCAATAGGAGCTCCTTTGCGGAGCAATGGCCACTGATGGCACAGACTATTATACCTTCGTCCAGCCTAGGTCAGCTCGTATTTCCTATTGTGAAACTCAATAGAAGCTCCTTCGCCGGAGCAATGGCCTCTGAATCCAACACGGAACACTGTGATCAACAGTATATGGAAATGTAAACAGCAACGACCAGGTAAAGGCTGGTTTGTACCTCATATGTGATTTTAATACGAGTATGTATTTATTCTAACTGATACTGCTCTTAGCAATTTAACTGATACCACAATTTCAATATTATAGCAAACTCCGCATAACATTATCCCGTAGAAAAAAAATAAATCTGTTAAGTTCACAGTTTTTTTTTTATGAAGAATAAAAAATTCCTATGAAAATTACTCTAAATGGCTGTTCCAAGTGAAATGAACACCGTAGTGTATTTTAAGTTTATTTTATACTTCTAACGTGATTTATATTATTCATTTACACAAACTACAAGAATATTAGACTAAAATACAGAAACGTTAATTTTATCGTCAGCATACTATTCGTGTGCCATATGCAGCAACTTCATTAACATGTATCACAGATATTGAACAACTGGGAATTGATCCCTGAGGAACACCGTATCTCAGTTTGATTTGTGAAGATACGTGATCGGCAATTTGAACATTGGTTCTGGCCTTAAGATAATAATATTTGCGCCACTTTTTTGGTATTATATAACATCAATTTAGCTACTTATGACATCAGTAGGCTACTTATGATAAAGTCAAGTGTTTAAGAAACATCGACAAAAAATGTCCTTGTATTTTGATCATCAATATCTTCCACAATCATACTAACAAGATCCGCAATCGCATTTATAATTGACATTCCTGATCTGAAACTAAATTAGATACTGCATCGAATATTGAGTTTTTCAAAAATTGTTGGAAAGTTGAATCTGACCAGGTGCAAAAGAATTTTGCAAAAAAAATAGAAACAATATCAATTTCCTGTAGTTTTTTAAGCAAGGGATCAATCTTCGAAAACTAGGGCCATGCGTTGAACTTTGAACACTGGAATCACCTAAAGAAGATTTTTTATACTTTAAGGAGATATTTTAGAGTTGAAAGAAGAGTTAATCACTTCAATCATCGGACTCAGAATGTGATGTTAGCACAGTTTAATTAATAACATTGATAAGCGATTCATAAATGTTTTCATTGGTTTTATATGAAATTTGTCAGACGACATGAGTTACCTCTTCTGCAGCCATAACAGCCATCAACAGACATTAGCTGGACCATGTAATTTGCATGATGAAACAGGAAATGCATAGAAATGTTACCTCTGTTCTGTCACGGAGGAGAATAACAAATTAAACTCTCCCGCCACCATCTCCGTCAGTTTTAGTTGTACACTTTTAAATGTTGTAAAGTTTACATTTTTATTAATTATTAACTAATTTGTTTTAATGTTTATTGGTTTTGAGACGTTACACGTTAGTGGTCTACACGTCTTTCCTATATTCTGCCTTTAGGTTAAGAAAAAGTTACAAATACTAACTACGCTATGGAATATCATTGTTACTTTGGAGAATAATCGGAGTTTACCTCTTTTGACAAGAGTTTCAGGAGTTATTTAGATACTTGACTTCGGGCGGTCTAATGTTTAATACCATTTTAAAGGACAGCAATTTTAGGCACAAAAGAACAGCTTCGTAAAGAAAGTTAAATTTCTCCTAAATGATTTTAAAAGGTTTAAATAATCATTGACTGTTATTTAAATTACAACGAAACAGGCTGAAAAATACACGTGAATTAGTTTTGCAATTATTCTTTTTATTACAAATACTTAACGGCCATTGGTGGTTTGTAAGAGTTAGTAAAAGTACAACACATGAAGAAAAAATACGTTTAAATCGTTAATTCTGTAAAAATGCAGCGATTGAAGGTTTTTTCAAGTTATTGCAGGCTACACTCGTCTTGTAGGAGCGGTACCATTTGGAGCGGTAAGATACGCATTTAATGGTACACTTTTTTTTAGTTTATCCTCTAACTTCGTCCTCATAGTATCGGTGTACTCATTTGACTTAGTATAAGACGTCTTTGATCCGGGAAAGTCACCGATGAATTATATAATAATTCAAACCCATTGATCTTTCCTACTTTGAGGTCGCCTTCTACCTTTTATGAAACATTTCTCATTGAACGCCTTTGTCCACAGGTGCCAGCCACGTAATTTGTAATTACCGCAATTTCGAGATAATTACAATAGAAGGATAACAGCAGCGGTGCAGGTCGCATGTAATTGCCTCGGCACGAAGTAGGAAGAGGAGATTCACTCTCTTTGTTACTTGAGGTCAATGGCCTCCGCCCGGTGTGCAGGCAAATGCAGTCCAAGACACACATTCAGACTGTCAATCTACTGAACCGTCTGCATCAAATTTTCAGAAACTGTGTTTCGGTTAATATGGAGTTACCTGAAGCTCTACATCAAAGCTATTGTCAATTGAAGTCCAATCCATATCCCAGAAATACTACATTAAATCATTTATTCTTTTAGACAACACGTGCAAATGTATTAGAATATATAATGATGTCATGCAAACAAGAATACAAAGTTGTGTGTTTAAAGTAAGGCAAAGTAACACATTGGTTCTAAATTCAGGTCAAGATGAACACTAAGGCTAAATATGAAAGGTTTAATATTAATCAAAAATTATGACTAAAAGGAAAGGTTTTGACCACATACTAGTGGTATGAATCTATGTCCTCCTTATCAGTTAGCTCTTCAAAAGATTTTATCTTTTATTTTTTCATAACTTAGGAGAACTTTGAATAATGCTGAGCCGTTGCAGACGATTGTCAAATGAGCAGGCACGCTGCCGCAGAAGATCATTCTAGATCTGTAAAAGAATCTCTAGAGAATTCATCGGAGAGAGGATGTTATTATGGTACAAAGGTCTATGAAATGTGAGAACATTTAGATTCCTGAAGGAAGTTTTGTAAGTGATATGGGTCTAGTGTACTTATCAAATAAAAGCTCTACACGTTTTTAAAGCACACATACATGCTGCAGCAGAGTCCTGAGCGACGGTGCAACAAGTCCCCACATTGGAAGACTTCGCCTAGTCTATCGTGCAAGACCTAATTTGACCAAAATATGTCGACCTCAACCGATAATTATCCTTATACTTGTTGAGGTAACACGTCAAGAAATAGAAAGCAGCAACTCAAAGATGCAGTTAATTTCTCTATATTCATTTATCACGATTTTTTTTATCTGTATATTTATTAACGCGACCTTGTATTATTAATTCAGAATGCATTGATACTGGCTTAGTTATACAGTGGTTGTAGTACCGAATTCAATTGTAAACGACTGTGAAGCACTGAAAATTCCTAACTCGGATGGATGCAGATTGCATTGTATGGACTTCAAAATCAACTATCGCCTCTCAGTCTCCACCTGCACACATAATTGCAGAAGAGACACTGCAATAGAAGCAGTTCAACCTTGGTCCTGTTTGTAACGAAAGCCGACAGTCACTACACGTACAAGGAAGGAGTGTCGCCCACTGGAGTTCCATTGTCAGCCCGGCTTGATGAGATATTGGAGGTCACCAAAGTTCAAGAAAGTGGGTCAGGCTTGTGCCGGTCATCTCTTCAGTCTTGAGCTGGGTGCCTTACGCGCTTGTTTGTTCGTACGTTCGCATTGTTTTGTTATTTAACCTTCCAAAATATTACGGGTCACGTCTCTTCCAGCAATTAATGGAAACAACATTTGTTTCATTAATTAACTTGTGGTTCATCAGGACACTGATGAACCACAAAGCATCATGATCGCTTGATCTCTAATATGGGTATTCCTATATTAATAATTTTGGTTTAGGTACAAACATACGAATTACTAGGTTACACATTTGTTTCTATAATCTAATATAAAGCTTTTAGGGAAGTATTTGCATAAAAACATGTTTCTATCTCTGGAGCTCCATCGTTTTGAGTGAAAACTAGTTTTATAAGTGTTTCTGCCTAAAATACTTTGTATACTCGTACATCATTCATTGCTAATTTATGTTAAATCCCGTTGTTTCATGCCCAACATTAGTTGAATGGAAAACGGGTTTAGCTCCATGAGCTGAGTTTGTGAATTTATTCAGTTTATACAGTTTTTTATACAGAATTTATACAGTTTGTTCGTGTTAACAGAGCGGGTGATAGCATATTACATGACAAATTTCATGTACTAACAATGTTACCATGTAAGGCATTCCGATTGTGCAACGCTAGTATTTGGAAACTGCTTAATCCTTATCAGACGTTGATTACACATTTGCCTTGACTTCTTTCTTGTTAGGTTCATTATCAGACGTTTCAGATTAACGTTAGAACATTTTAGCCAAACGAAATATTTCATTCTCCTAGGTTTTTATTTAGATTACAAATATATTTTTCACGTCATAATCCTAGTGAATTTCAATAACTCTTCATATACATCTTCACTTCTCGCTTCGAACCTATACTCCGACCATTTCTGTCGGAGGTTGTTTGCATGCGAGGGCTGCAGACACAAAGTCACTTGAGGAGGGTCACGAATCTTATTGACCTTTTTAGTGGGCCAAGGCCCTCTTTTGAGTGAATGACCCCGACTGGACGAGTGAGGTTGACCACTTAGTTTTTTGCGTAACAAGTTTCATATGCGGACATCTCACACAACCTTGGTATAAAAGATAGCTGTAATTAAAGCACGTCCAAATCCACATCTTGTAAATTGAGAATTTTAAGTACATTTCTAACCTATTTACTCCACTGTGGTTCTATACATAAATCTATTTGTGTATCGAGATTGCACCCAGAAATCTTAACAGATAGTTACGAAAATCGGAATAGAAGTTCGTAACTCTAGACGTCCTAGTGATTATGTGATTTTAGCCAAAATTGGCATGTACATGCTATGGAATGAGTGGTGGACCTTAAAAGCCAAGGGCAACTACCCTGTATTAAGGCTGTATGGATATAAACAAGGGCCAGTTTAAAGTATTATTGGAAAAAAGGGAACCAGTTCACAGAGTTAAACCCGTTTTAAGTAAAGTTGAATATCCATTTTGTGAATCCACTGAATTTGACATTCATAAAATGTGCAAATAACGAATAGAAAACCAAGAACTACTTTTCAATGAAATTGGTGCAACTTCCCTGCCAGTCTCAAATATTGTTTAGCATACAAATTATCACAATCATACTAAAAGCAGAATGCTGACCAAATGATATTTTTGAGGACTCTTAGAGCCAAGTGAGGGATTTACATAGAGGAAAACTTTACGTACAAAACTTTCGACATATCTTGGATCGCCGATTTCCACAAGCCTAAAGCCAACTCAAAAAGATTCTATTGATTGGAATGACCCACAGGCTGGAAGATCACCTAGGATTAGAATGCCCGGAAATCGGAAACTACGAGATATAGGAACTTTACATATACCGGAACCTACCACAGTCCGGAAACTGCTAGAGAATAATTTTTTTTTTTTCAAGTATAAGGATATTCTAGAATTTGGTGATCTCAGTGGTCGGGAGTTTCTTCCAATCACCGAGACCTTCTAGACACAAGGAACTTCCTTAGAACGAGACATTCGGAATCACCGAGCTCTAAAATACTTCCAGATTCCGAGAGCTTCTAAGACTGGAAGCTGCCATAGCCATATATAATTTATAGATCTGCATCTCTTAGAGGGTGCACCATTTGAATTCGAGAGCAGCAAGTTGAGAGAAACCCAACCGAAAATTCTCAGTTATAAGAGATTCCCAGAGACTGGGAATTCTTTAGCACCTGGAACACCTTAAGTCTAGGAGGCCCTAGATATCAAGGTATTCTCAGCACTAAAATTCCCGTAGGTTAGATATTTGAATATGGAGGAAGTAGATCACTTTTAGAGGCTGGGAATTTCCAGAGACTGAATGCTTCCATGCGTTGAGATTTCTAGGAGAGTGAGAGCCCTTAGCAGAAGTTTGCTATGGGCTGGAAAGAGGAGAGAGAAAAAGAGAGAGAGAGAGGTGGGGGAGCGAAGACTCCAATACATACGCGTATTGTTCACTGGATACAGACATTCCTAGTCAGTCATATTTAAGCGGCCCTAGAACTGAAGATTTCTACAAACTAAGAAATGACAGCTTGATCCTTAAAGAGGACGGGCTGTTTCTGAAGCAGCAAACCATATAATCAGGAACCAGTTTGCTCGGATGTTTCAAATCTCAAGGAAGGCAAACCTTCCATTACAATCTATCTTAATCATGTGGTCTGTGACTAAAAAGAAGCTTTTATTGCTTTTTGTTCTACATACTTGTTTTTACTATAATAATCTTGAATAAAGAGCATGGCAGACCTTGGCTTAACGACTCTACTCGCTGTTAGTGCATGAGTCATAATGATGATCACTTTGAAATTGCTGTAATTCCATTCTTATATTTTTTTTGTAAGGACGGTCATATGAGAAAACCAGTTCTTAATTGTTTGCCATAATTTACCTGTGTTTTTGGAACAACTCTACTTAAAAACGGATTAATTCCAAAAATAGGTTTGAACACAAATATGAATAGGGGAAAAATACATTATATGAACAAATCTATTTTTCACTACCAAAAGTAATGCTACATTTTTCGGAACTGAGCAACATGTTGAAGAAAGATTAACATTAATTTGAGTACGAAATTAATTGTTGAAAACACGTACAAATATTGTACTGGTGGTGGAAATATTACAGATACAGTGACATCTGTGTCTGTAATTGTTAATAATCAAACAACATAACCGTTAATAATCATTAAAACTTGAAAATTTATTGTACCACCCAAATATGAATCCAATAATTCTTATGGATTTGACAACGAAATATTGTTTTCAGTCGTTAGCCGCTGGATACGCTAGATAAATTCTAAATCTAACATCCGTACTGTTTTTAAGTCACCAAAAAATATAATAAGTTACTTAACAAAACTAAAACCAAAACACAAACAAGAGGAAATCGAGAATGTAATAAATAAAATTGACTCTGGATGTAAAAAGACATATCAGACGTACATATAGACTGTGGAAACGAGGCTGAAAGAACATATTTATAATTATGAAAAAGGAAACCTTGAAAAATCTAAATTAGTTGAACATGCTATTAAGGAAAATCACAGTAAAAATGTTGAATCATCAAGTGTAGTTTTAAAGAATCTTCCTGGACTAAAAGAAAAAAAATTTGGAAGTGCATGTATGACGGTTTTGAAAAATAAATGTATTTCACAACCTTCTGTAAAGTTTCAGTTCAATGTTTCTACCATTAGTAAAATAAGAAATCCATTTAAAAATTAAGAATTGCTAACCATATTTTTCCACGTATACTTTTATAATTTATTAGTTTTTTTGGTCTTTACAATTAGTTTTAAATTTTATTCTATTTTATCATATGTTCTTTTCAATTTTATACACATATTTTCTATTAACAAAAAAAAACGCTTTTAGTAATAAAATAAGCTGTGGAAGAAACAAATATGTTTTTTTATACTAAATACTTAGGTGACTTCCATCAAGCATACAAAGAAGAAAATGAAAAAGCCTTATAGACATGAATTTTTATGTTCCCCCCCACATTGGAGTGGATTTGGCATGTTTATGAGTTATTAATTCCATATTCACGTATATTCACATAGAATATTATTCAGTAATTTCGCTGTATTTATCGGCAGAGGCCTATTGACTCAAAGAGACGCCATAAAGCTGAAAAATTAAAACAATAGTTGACTTTTACACTGGTTTTTACTTTAAATCTAAGAATTTTCGAATTTCTTTTTCCTAACTTACTGAGAAATATTACATGCTTAGCTGGAGTAAGGCAATCATGAAATTAGTTATTCAACTTTTTACAGAATAAATTCTATTCAGACAGATTTCCAATATGCATTCTTTTAAGCTTCTCAGTTTTACTCACCATTCCTGCCTTGGGGCACGGCATAGGTGAGATCGGTAAACTCGATGTCTACCGGTGGCCTCTTCAGGAGATGTTGTTTGGTCTCTTGAAGCTGCACGCTCTCCAGCGCGCTGCCCGGACTCATGGTCCGTCCTGAAACACAGACAATCACAGTGTCACTCTGGTTCAGCCAAGCGTACAAATTCATTATAAAGTCTTAGTTGGATCTTAGTATCAAGATTTGACAAGCACTGTGTATCCAACCAAGCCCAACCAAATAATTTTGTAAGGTATTCTAACCTACGTCAAATCCAAAAACAGCCGTGAGGTGTTCTCACAAGTTAAGTGTTTCGGATATCACTCCGTCATCAGACTACAGTAAAAACTGTTTCCGCCAAATGACTTCGTTTTTGAAGCTAAAATCGAATAACACACACAGGAAAAAAGTTATTTCACATGGACGCATTTAATACCATGTGGCGGTCTGCTGCTGTGTCGTGTATATGTAGGCCTACAAACCTTTAATGCGTCCTTGTGAAATAATTGTTTGTTTTTGTGCTGTGCTATGTGATTTTAGCTACAGAAACGTTGCCATTTCGTGGATCCAATTTTGTGCTGTAGTCTGATTGTGGAGTGATATCCGAAACATGTAGCTTGTGTTAACACCTCAAATTTGTTTTTGGATTTGAAGAACGAAAAAATACCTAATAAACTGTCAATTTAATCCAAAAATGGGCATTACCAATGAATTCAAATAAATAATTTACATTCTCTTTCTGACTTGTTTTGTATGGAGTATTTTCTAATTTATGAATATAAACATTAAAGCGGGTGTGAAATTCCAATGAATTGATGGTTTATTCATTTTTTTACAGGAACAAATAGATATGCATACAGTATTTAATTTTTTTTAACCCATACATTTCGCCAAATCAGATTTAAATTTTGTTTTTCTACCTAGATAAAAGTATATTTCCATAATACCTGCATATTTAAAATCTCCGGCAACATCACTAGAAGAAGCTACCACTTGTACCATCTCTTACAGGGTACAGTTATAGAGATTGCATTGTACTCTAGAAACTTGCACTATAAAGGATGACTGGTCTGGCTAGGTACAACTAATCTATGGAAGCTATTTATGTATAAAAAACGCCTATTTTTCGAGAATAGTCTAACTGGCCTAGAATATCCTTCAAGGTTCCGCCAAACCTTCCGAATACTCAGTTCTTTAGAACAAACTGAACTTTGGAGCTTGAACTCTCTGAAATCACCATTCTCTGGTTCAACTGTACCTCTACGAATCTCTACCCTTTAACCTGGGTCTTAAACGTAATCTGACTCCATAAGAAAATTTTTAAATTGAAACTCTTTCAGTAATAATTTTTATCGTATAATTATAGGAATACACATGTGCTGTTCCTGTAAAAGGTGTATCTTTTAATAGTAAAAACGTACATTTTAAGTTATTTTCTGAAAATCAAATAATGGTACTTAAAACGCCATAACTGTTTGAATGAGCGTTAATAATATCTATAATTGAAACTGATCTTGAAATTCTACAACCAAAAAAAAGAGCAAAACAATGTTGAATATTGATTTATGGGGCTAAAATTAAAATGGCCACGAGAGCATCATTGTGGATGTACATTTTCAAATGCGATGCTAGCACTATTAGTATTTTTGCTTCTGACTTGGCCCAGTGCTATTACATATTAAGTAGAAACACCACAGCATTTCACATAGTATTGAAGTCATTCTTGGAAATCTGACCTTGAACTCGATGAAGTGACGCAGTTGGGATCTACAAAGCGTTTTTGGAAAGTTTGACTGAGTTAGATGATTCCCATACCTTGATTACAATGATAAAATATTGATTTAACAGTTTAAAAATAGTAATTCTACTAAAATCAATTTGCTACAGAATTTTGCTACTATTGTTAATGTACATTATACGTTTTGTGTCAGTATCATATTTTTGAGTATGACACAAGTGCATACAACCACAACCCTTTAATGAACTGGGTTGTCAAATAAAAGACCACAAAAATGCGAAAAGACCGGTTGAGATACGAAGTTCGGCTTACAACCAGTTTCCTTGATAATAAAAAGTTGCAGGCCTAAATAACTTAATACTCGCGCAATACCCCTCGATTCTAGAAAACCAGGACACACCCCGAACAGAATGTCAATAAAATACAAGTATATTTGCATTTTACCTAAATTTAAAATATAATTAATTTTAATTGTTCTCACTCAGGACGAAATTACATAAATTATAGCCGAGAACCATACGAACGTTTCCCTTCTTAATATCAATGTTGTAGTGGTGAAGGTAGACCATTCTTGATTACTTAGAATACATATGGAAAGTCATGTGCAGTTCCATAAATTCTACCATAGGTATTATACGCAATCCACACTGAATGTTTAAAACCTACCAATCTCTGAGATAAGACGAAAGGAAAATTACATAACATGAAAATCTAAATCAGTAAGCTACATGTATATGATAACATACAAACAGCTATTCTAAAGTATACATTTAATTAACTGTCAATTTTTTTATGCGTAATTTCTAACTGAACAAATACAAATTAGTTCGTTTCATAAACTATTACCTCGATGCGTCTGAGATATTCTACATTAATTAATAAATTGAATCTAATGTATAGACTTACATTAAAATCGTGGGAAAAGTAAGTAAAACTGTATAAGAAAAACAGTTCGTACATATATTGAATACATGTTCTTTTCCGTATATTTATGCTAATAGAAGTAGTCCTACACCATCTAAACCTTAGACCACCTGATTTAGGGACCTACCGGTGGCTAAACCACATGCCGCGCCGTTTCGATGACAATAAAGAAGTTGAATTGGTTTCCCATTCGGAAAGAAACCAGAACTAGAAAAATGAGTAATTACGGTACGTAATTTTAAGCGCCACATTAAATTTGTTACATTAAAGTTTAAATTTGTTTTAGTTCAATTAACTTTGTTTCATCATCAACATTAAGTGATTACGGCAAATCACCGAAACTGATTTACAAATACATCCCAAGGCTTATTGTAAATCCAATATACGATACTATTGACGATGACAGGCAGTCACAGAAAACACAAGCCCTTAAAGAGCCACTTTCTTTTCGAAAGTCGTAGCCCCCCCCCCCCGCAGGTGACCGAGCAATAGCTAGTGAAGACGAAACAGGTTTCTTTCGAATCAGGAGTATGCTCAATTATGTGTTATTAAAGCGCTTATGCATACATTAAGAATATACATTTTTCACTAAACTAGTAACATTCCAATCTAATTACATAATACAAGAATGGGTGTATTGAGTGAATTTAAATTGGACATAATAAAGTAAATCTTTGCAGAGTCAATTATTGAAAGATATATTATTTTTAGCACGTACAGTCATTGTAGTTCTGAATAATTACTAGTACTAGATATTATGGCCAATACACTTTCCCTACAGAGCTATGGGAGACAGACGAAAATCGGACTTTGATCGTCGGCGACCCGAGAAATCACGAAATCATGGTTTCCTTAACATGGCCATCCCGCTGTGTTTATAGAAGGAGGAAACACTGTCGAAAGTGTTACGCCTTGTAACAGACGGCATAAACCTTTCGCAACACCTCTGGGATTGTGTCTGCGTCTCCCCTTATTCATTCGCAGACTGATCCATTCACCTGAACTCTTTCCGACAGCCGCGCTAGATTTATCACGTCCCAATCTGTCTTTCTTCATTTCAGCTAATGCGACTTTGATTGTTTTAAAACACTTTCTCTTTGGACTGATTTATCTGATATTAGTTAAATTGACTCTATAATTGAGCTTATGATTTTATTATTTAAATTAATTCATCCCACATATTTCCAACTACAAAACCGAATCTCACCAGCAATGATACACGACGATAGTTTCCTACATCAGGCTCCTGGAGCCTGCAGAGCAAATCTGCAACCGGACGTGGGATAGTTAGGTTAGTACACACTCTGAATCGATTTAACAGACATAAGGTAGGTCCGAGTCTTGCATAAGTCGGCTGTAGAACGTCACAGGCGTGGCCGAAGCCAGCTAACTGATCGATATGCTTACTTATTTATTTAGAACCGAGCTGAACAAACCTCTTTCAAGTTTTCAATACCAAGAACATTTCCAAACACAATGTGTACCCTGTTTGACCACCGTAAGTCATGAAATCATCCTGAAAATTTTGAAAATTAATTGTAATTACTTTAAATGAACATTGTTAGCAAATCTGACCGCTTACTAAAATAAGTTAGCTAAAAATATGTTAGAGCGGGTGGGAGATGTTTAAGCAAAGGTCACCCTTTAAAGTCTCTTAGAAAAATTGGAAAATTTTTTAATAGTACGAAATGTTAATAAAACAATACTTTTCCAAATTATTTATTTGTGGAGACGCCTGATGATGAAACCTTTGGTTTCGAAAGGCCTCGTTCAAAAAATTAATCATTTGGAAAAGTATTGTTTTATTAACATTTAGTACTATTTAAAGGTTGCACTGCTCATAAAGGCCAATTGATATAATTATGAACGAAGGAATTATCGGACGAAAACACAATACTTGGCAATCCCTTCCATTGCAGTTCATAAGACTACCTCATAAACAATGATTCATCTGATATCTGAAAGCTTCTAGAATGTAAATCACACAACACTAACTCTTGTACCCTGGGATGTCCTGCCCTCTGGCAACTCTGTCTCTGAGAGCTCCCGCGTAGGCACGTATCATAACTCCTTCCAAAGGGGTTCGGGACTAAAGTGCTCTAATGGGACTAAACAGACACGAAAACTCATCAACGGAAAAATATTTTTAGCAGCGTTTCAGTCTTGCCATCGAGTAGTTATGATTATTAACCAACTTAATTCCGTAAGAGAAATTCTTCTTCTGAATACTTAAAGAAGGAATTATATTCTAAAAGTATCTTTTTGGAATTGGTACAACTTTCCCACAGTGCAAAGAGTTGTGCGTGAAGGTTAGTCAATAACAAGTATTCTAATAAATGTATGTCTGTAATGTGTTGAAAGCTTTATAATTGGGAATGCGTTTGCTCAGTGGATGCTAAAATAGCTAAGACCCTGTATTGCTATTTGACAGTAAAACTTAGCTAAGCTCGTCGCTATAAACTATAAATAACAAAAGATAGGACATTTTACAATCTGACTTCTAACTAATTGTCTTTACGTGAAAAAAAGAACAAGATCACATGTTAAATTTAACAATTTCAACTGTTAACTCAAACGCATTAAGTAGGTAAAATATTTCAGAGCCTTGAAATGAAATTCTCGAATGAAATATGATTCACTTCTTAATTTCGTCACTTGGCAAAGTTATTCGTTCTATTTCCTGGAATGGAATTAGAAAAAAAGGCCAATATGGGATTAGTTAAAACAATTCAAACAGTTTTAGTCTGATATCCAAACACTATGACTTGAACTCTTAAAACTAAAAATAGCCTACAATCAGTACATTGTTACCACTGTAAAATACTTCATAGCTTAATCTAGCCGGTACAAACAAAACAATCTTCAGAATGTGAAGACATTCACTTTAGAAAGTAGTAGTTCATTAGGGTTTGATTAGTATCAGATAATGTTTGATGAAGAAAGCAGAGGAACTGAAGATTAAAACTATCCCGTTTGTTGAGGACGACTTTCACTCAGCTTCCTGAAGATATCCTTGACAAGGAATGTTATGGAGGTTGTTTAACAAGTCTCGGAGTTGAGCCAGCCTTGAGCGTGTACCAGGTACTGACCTTCCCTAGGCTACCGCCCCGGCCAGACCTGACTAACCTCTCTGTCTCGTGCCTGGCGCCTGACGTCCACCAGCTTCTGGTTTCTTGTGTTTTGATCGGTTGTGACTTGCCCACTGACATGATCCGGCTACCTCAATAAATATTTAACCACTCAAGTATTCCGATTGCGATTATACCAACGTTTTGGAAAATAAGGGTCTGGCGGCACTGTAGGATTCTCGAACTTCGAACACCTTTCCGCCCTTAGTCGTAGGGTTATGGGAGATACCGCACGTTAAAAGTACAATAATTGGTACCTTAAGTATCCAGGAGTTTGTTTTTAAAGTGTCTAGGTTTTAATATATAAATGATAAGATAATAATAATAATTCTTTATTGCAGTAAAAAAATAACAAAATTGTATTGCAGGCGTCATTTCATAACATTGATTAAAAATACATAAACTAAATCTATCTTAAGTTATCATAGGCACAGTCAATTATGTATGAATATAAATGTATGAACCCAATAATACATTGTTGGATCAGAAACAAGATCAATAAAGTTAGAGATTTTTTTGTCTAAATAACCAATAATCATAACGGGAAACCCCTAAAGCGTTCTTATGCGTATATTAATCAAATTTTTAAAATAAGACTAACTTTATCTGGAAACAAACGTCGTAAATGTGTTTTCGATTGCTCTTATGACATTAAAATGAAAATATCTGCTTTTATGTAATTCTAGCATTTGATGTGAGTGTCGTCGGTTCTAACATAATATACCAAGAGTTAAACAAGAAATTCTCATGAACGATAGTTGCATGCTAACGATACTGAAAACTGTAGTCACATGAAATCGGGTGTGACATATTATCGCTTTAGCAGCAAAATCAAATTTTTCAGAATTATGATTAATCGTATCTTAGAATTAAAACAATTATATTTTATTCGAAATGTATTGTGAACAGTAAAACTACAGTTAGACAAGTTCACGACTTCCTCATGAAGAATTACGGCTTCTTTCAAATCATTTAAAACACATACAAAGATATTCACGAAGCAAATGTCAAAAATCTGTAATGAAAACATTGATCCTGAAAACCCAATTCTTGAGCTACTCGACTTAGTGATGGTTTCGCCATAATTCTGCACGCCTGGAAGGGAAGTCATTATAGTACCGAATATGCCAGAGTTGCAGTGCTACAGGACCGGAGTTCCGCATCGCTGTTTCGCACGTGACAGAGATGCGCCTATGACCTTTCCTGCGACCCTGAGACGAAAAGATGTCAGTCAGCTCTGCGGCTTTTGGCTGCGGTTTTGCAAGTTTGTTTCCCCATTGTCATTAATGGATGAGCTCCATTATAATTTCACACTTTCTTGACGCCCAATTTATAATAGCAGACACAATTAATGTCAGCTTCAGTCTATCGTTGATGCTGTAAGGTTGTAACTGTATGGAAAGTAAAGGTATGAAAGGTTCCTCACAGACTAATTCAAATGTTGTGTATTGAACTGAAATTTGTATTATGTAAATTTTAATAAATTTCATGTAGAATTTGCAACCAGAAAACATACAGCGGCATTAAAACGTATAGGGACACAGAAATAACGCGTTAAATTTTCACTCTAACTTATACAAACGAAACCCAATACAAATAAATAATGTATTTAGTTTGTGACGCAGTCACGACTCTTCAACTCCTCGAGGCTCCGGCCAATGATAATTCAGAGAAACGCCTTAAATCTAGGCCAAACTGCATATAATATTAGATAAAATGAAAATTGTAAGAACTTAAATTACGACAATAATTAAAAGGCTAGCAGCTATATTCATTGTGGGCACCTATTACTAATTACACGAGCCGAATAAAAACAAACTCAAAAAGTTTAAGATAAAGCGTTGTAAAAATTATACATTACGTAAAGGAGTCTTCCAAGAGCGTTGCCAGGAAAAAATTTGGAGGGGGTCCAGAAAACATATTTTTCCGTAATGGACAGAAAGTAAGGTCCCATTTTGTTCCTTAAAAAGTTCCTGACTCGTTTCTATGTTGAGAAAAATCTTTCAGCAGTACATGCCAGTAATACTGAATTATTTACGTAATAATAATCTTTTACTAAAAAAGTAATTGAAAAAATTAAAATTTTGGGGGAATCCGGACCCCTTGGACCCCCTCGCTGGCTACGTGGTCCCTTGGAGTCTTCAAAATTACGTGTGGGCTTAAAAAGTTTTCCTATAAGAAGGAATTTAACCTGCTTATTAGCTAATTTTAATAAATTTTTAATAGACCTTATAAAATTATATATGTTTGCATATTTATCATCCCCAGTTCAAGAGCTGTATAGGGTTACTTGTTTTTTGTAAGTACGAACTTAATATTTTGTACAATTTTGTTATAGTAGGGTTACTGCACCTTCAATATAATACATAATTTGATGTATCCGTAAAATTAAGATCTTTATAAAGGTGATAAATCCTGACTGGGAAGAAAACGTTTTTCCACTTTTTTGTCAAACCAATTTACTCATATTAACATTATGTTCGCCCTTTCTCAATATTTTCATTTCACTTAGAATTTATGATACAGTAACGTAATTTACACTATCATCTGTTTACAAAATTTACTTATTAGCTATAATGAGCCATCCACTGAAGAACACGGTGTATATTTGGTTACACATGGAAAGTATTACAACACAACTTCATTTTTGTTAAGTTCCGTTCCACATGGAAGCAGATACATCGCACATGGCCCATACATACTACCAGTATTCATGCACTATATCAATAATATTACGCATACGTGATTGAACGACACATATTTGGATCATACTCAGCCACGAAGAGCTGATAATCTTTATCGGTTAAGTACAATCACATTACTTACTACAGCTAATGAACCACGCGTGGAACTTCAAGGCCGTGTGAAGGCTAACGTGAACGCCTTGACCCCGAGTAAACAGTTGTTGGTCTAAACCGTCTTGTAAACATTTGTCTTAAAACTTCGGAATCCTGGACAGTTTTCCTGCTAAGCTAAATTGCAAAATTAGGAAGTTACTAATAGTTAAACAATTTTTGTACCTCAAGAAAGAGAGAGACGTTTCCGACAGAATTATTTACTATCATCTTAACGATCCTTCGATATTATGTAAATCAATTTGTTTTTTTTTTATAAACTTATTTAGGAAGAGCAATTATAAATAGTAAAACTTGAAATTTTAATAGATTATGTGTAAAATACGATCTAATTCGATTTTTCCCATACAATTTAAAATACATTATGAAATACGCAAAACATAAAATACACGTATTAACTATAACAATATTTTCAAAATACTCCACATAACGACTTATCCTCTTTTCTCTTTATTTGCTCATCTTTTGTCAAAATGTGCATTTTGTGTATGCAATTTCTATACTCTCTTGTAATTAAAACATTAGATCATATTCATAGTTAACATTGGTTTGCTTGCTGGTTAATAAATAAATGTTTTAGACTCCCATTCTAAAACAGTTGGTTATTCCTCTTTTGGATGTGTATCCCCATCCTGGGTATAACTTTGTTATTCCACCAGGAAACAGATAAAAATGTCAATAGTACTCGTTGAAAATTTTACTATGAACAAAACTATGTAAATAAAGTACGAAGAAAGCGAATAAAATATGTTTTATCAAATGAATCTTTATTCATAAAAGTACAGAGTAGTGTTAACCGAGATTACTAATCTAAACCTATTGAAACAAATTACAGTAAATTTTCAAAAGTGTCTCCGCCCACTTCAATGCATTTTTCTGCTCGTTTAAGGATGTCATCTGGTTGTTTTCTGTAGTTCAACAGGGTTTTCGTTTAACTGCTTAAAAGCTCAATTATTATGACTAAGTAACCCTTCACGGGAATTAAATTTGACCTCGTAAACTTTTTCCTTCATCCATTCCTGGATGAAAAATCGTACGGCGTATGATCTGGTGACCTGGGTGGTCAGTGTATAGGACCTCTGCGACCGATACATTTATTTGGAGACTGTTGATTCAAGTAGGTGGAAACAATATTTAAAAAATGTGGTGTTGCTTCATCATGTTAGAAGTACAGCTGGTGTAGCGTTGCAAGAGAAAAATATCCAAGCAATGCCAGTAATACTTCTTGAAGAAACTGTAAATATGTCTGACCTGTTAAGCGCTCTTTATACATAAATGGTCCAATCAGCTGATCATGAATAATACCACACCATACGTTAATGGTAAAATCCTGTTGAAAGTTACGTCCAATAAATTGTTGCATGAGGGTTCAATTCTGTCCACGAATGTTGGTTTCGTAAATTGGTGATACCATCACGAGTGAAATGTAACTTATCGGTAAATAAAATCCAGTATTACAAACGATGGGCATTGTCTCCTGGATGAAAATGCTGTATTTTCTGTTTATAGTAGCGATAGACCTTGTTATTATTGAGTATTCTCCATACTTTATTTATTGTGCAAAACCCTGAACCGTTTACTTACGTCTTGTACTTATACCTGTACTATGCTCAACAGCAGCAACATGTTTTCCTCTACAATAACATCATGTTGGCAAGAGCGGTCATACTGGAACTTTGGGCTAGAAAGTTATCCTGTTTCTCGTAACGTAAGAAATATAGCACTAATTTTTCCAGCATTTGGAATTTTGCGGTAGGGGTAACGTTGTCTGTATTCTTCAACAACGGCCGTAGCACTGCCTTCACATACACCACAAATAAAAATCATATCGGCGTATTCTTCACTTGTAAATACGTGTGGCATTACTATTCCAATACTTTAATATCACTACCGACAACACAATACTGAAACTCAATTACTACGAACAGAACAATACGCACAAGGACTTAAACTCAGTTGTTACCCCTCAAAATTATTTGAATTCTACAATTCAAATCATATCGTTGTTAAATAGCTGCATATTGTGTTGCCAACTTATGAACATTTCCCGCAAATCATAATTCTGTTTTTAAATCAAGCCGTACAGTAAGTCAGTAGCACCTGAATTAACTACTAAAATCAATCTACTCTATGAAATAATTTTTCATTTAAGAATTGAAATTTACGATTTCTTAGTATGAATTTAATTTATTTCATGGGTAAGTAACCTAGTCATTGTCAGTAAAATTTAAAAGGCGTGCTGTATTTTTATCAATAAAAAAATTTAATCAAACATCTATTCGCTTTGTGAGTACTTCATTTACATCGTTGTGTTCAGAATAAACTTTTCTACAAGTTTTATTCAATTTGTGAGTTTTATCTGTTTCTTGGTTGTTGCCCAAAAGATGAAAAATTTGTTTTTTACTCCATTTTGTGCATTTGACCTGGTTTTCCCAAAACTTCTAAACTTCAAGTTCTGTGACCTGTGTTATTCAATTAATTAGACAAAAAACCATACGAAACTATTGAATTCTCACATTAATCTAACTTACCAGAATTTCAGGAACCCTTTTTTGACATGGTGAACTGAAATCTGGGCGAAATCGTTGGGTAACTCGCTCAAGAAGTATTTCCGGATCCATGTTTATATCAACTTTTTCATTATTTTTAAACGTAGAATGATTTCCTACGGTTTCTACATATATTCGTGAATCACC
The DNA here is from genome assembly GCF_021130785.1 of Homalodisca vitripennis. NCBI lineage: Eukaryota > Metazoa > Arthropoda > Insecta > Hemiptera > Cicadellidae > Homalodisca > Homalodisca vitripennis. The sequence goes on along the minus strand of NC_060209.1, from coordinate 41,216,220 downwards.
ACGTATGTATATCGCGTAGTAAGAAGCAGTTTAATAATAAAATCTTGTTTTTCCTTGAAACAGGTACAAGTAATAAAAGTTATAACAGAGGTACAGAATAAATACAGCTTCGTAAACTGCATAATTTAAATAGCATTTCCCGTTACCATTGTTAGAAAACCCAAGACTGCAGAAACCTGGCCCGGGTTTTCAGTTTAAAACTGTGACTTGAAGAGTCGCATCATCCTCTCATCTCGTCTCATATCAGCCTCTCCCGACTCTCAAGTGCACAACCCCAGGCTGGAGTCTAGCAAGGAAGTCATCAAGACATCCGCGAATCATCACAAACAAAGCCCACGACGCAACATGACGGTACGAGTACGTGACCCCACTCTACACACGCGCCGGTATTCACACCAGCCTCTCATCTCGTCTCACATCAGACTCTCCCGACTCTGAAGTGCACAACCCCAGGCCGGAGTCTAGCAAGGAAGTCATCAAGACATCCGCGAGTCATCACCGACAAAGCCCACGACGCAACATGACGGTACGAGTACGTGAGCCCACTCAACACACGCGCCGGTATTCACACCGGTCTAGCCGCGCTTTCACTTAGACCCACACTTATTCTGACTACTCAATATTGTCTTTTCTCTGTAATCCATCAGGAAAGACTCAATCGTTGTGTCACCATTACTCTCGTCTGTCGTTTCTTATGGCACCGGCGTCGAGCAAATAAGAAAGCAAATATCCAGGGGAATTGTGACTTCTTAACGTAATAAGGAGTAGTTATGTCTGTTCTTCTGCCAGGTTAGGGCCTCTTTCTAACTGCAGGACAGTTGTCCCAGCATCCAGGCAGTCACGTTGTGTTTCTCCTTGGACACGTGATAAACGCTCTCTACTTGTTTCACCGTTAGCCTTGGTGCGCCTGATTTAGCATCCCATGGTATAGCACCACCTCATTCGCGAAGTCAAATTGATAGGGGGATCCTTAGAATACGAGATTCTTTATTCAGCGTCTTGACCGTGTCCAGGTCCTGATTTTGCACCCCCTTAATTCTATTTTCAATGATTACGGGCTCGCTGCTCTCGCATTATTTTTATCTTTTTTATTCCTTCCGCTACTGTAAATATTCCATCCCACAATGTTGGTTGAAGGATTACGGGTACCATACGTGGATATATTCAAAATTTAGTTCATTAAATTGAATGTTATAGTAATGTTTAAACAATATCCATAATATACTATACTTTACATTTGCTGTCTTCAGTATAGCTTTATCTCTCGAAATGCTTGGTATTTCCAGGTTTATTTGAAACTGTGAGATAATACTATAGTAATATGTACTCTATGTAACAATGTATCAATTTTCAAACAATTGCATAAAACCTTAATATTGGTAAAAACAAAAGGTGATAAAGAGGTTAAACTTCAGAGGCAGTAAAGAATAAAATCAGCCCCAGTGTTAAGAATAATTGAGAATCGATAACTAACTATGTAGTTGATCGTAAAATATAGAGATGCGTAACATATTATCGTTCATAAATATGAACGTAAAAGGTTATTACGTTAATATTTGTAGCCTTTAAGGCGGTAATTAACTATTATAGGATGACTTGAGACGTTCAGTTATGTATATACAATATATAATTAGTGATGCGTATAGGCTAAATCTGATCCTTATCTTTCCCATCTTCCCTCTCAGACTTTTCGACGGAACTGGTTGTTGTTCAGCCACCGTTCACGCTTTCTTGGTTTCCCAGGGTCCTGTTCTTGTCTCACGACCTCGATGGGGAAAGTGTGAGGTACATGTAAACTAGCTTTTGGACTCTTTCATAACTGTGGGCCAAAGTAATGTATCAGTATTGTATAGAATATCATTGTTACGACAGCATTAAATAACCACAGTTACGAGATAGTCGGCCTACGTTGAATTGAACAGATATAAAAAAGCTCAGTAGTTCATCAGAAAATTATTGTGAAGACAAAAGCGCAGACCTGATTGAAATGATTAGCTATAATTTGGAGCCCCGCACGTAATTTCCTGCCGTGTATGGGGGCGTCTTTGGCAATTCTTTTTTAAACGTCATTCCAGGTAATCTTGAGGTAAGTGACGGTCATTAGAAGGTATAAACATCTTCAGAACTACCACAAATAACTGCATAAGAAATAGTTTGAAGACCCAATGAATCGGAGCACTGAAATTCGAGAACGAAATACGAGGACTATCCAGAAAGTAACGGACATTTATGAATGATGCGGCAGTGGGCAAGGCTGCAGCCGCCATCTTGGTGTCAAAATTCTCTGGCGTTCAGTACGCATCGAGCTGCAGTCAGTGTGATCTGTATCTCGTAGTTTCTCAGAGCACCCTGATGTAACATGTTTGTTCAAAATACCATGCAAATCGTACTTCTAAAGATTTCAGTAGTTGTTATTGAAATATTAAAGAGTTAGGCGAAGGCTTTAGATTGGGAAGCGAAATAGATTCTGATATAATACAAATGTTTATGCAGAATTCCATAACATACGACTGAGTTGTTCCTAACATTTCATTAGTTGTTATTCAAATATTAAAAGTCAGATAAACGTTTAGTGGTTAATTAAAGAATAGTATATGCTAATGCCTTGATAACTGGCTGAGTAGTTTCCAAAAGTTCAAGATTTCAGTAGTTGTTTTTGAAATAGCAAAGGTCAGTTAAACTTTTAATGGTTAGTTAAAGAATAGTACTGCCATTAGTTTTCAAGAGATTTCATTAATTGTTACTGAAATATCTGATGATACCTATAAAGAAAATATAATTTAAAAAATTGTCATCAGAAAATTAGAAAAGACCTTCCTAAACCGGTTTAGAAAATGGTTTCCAAAAGTATAAATGTACTAAATGAAAGTTCCTTACAGTAAACCTCCTTCTGTTACCTTCGGAGGATCATTTAACAAATTTATGAGACAAGCTAAATTTGAAATAATACGAGATTAGAGTGTCTAATCATGGTCCGAAACACAAGTTTGATGGAAATACACGCGCTCAGGTCTGTCAATTAATTAATTTTTATTAGGAACTATTAACCCTATCATTATACGAATAAGTTTAAATGATAATGCGTTCTCAAATCTGTACTATTGGTATAGATAACGTGATGTATTTCAATTGGGCAATTTGAATCCAAACATCGCAGCTAATTCCAAGCTGAATAAAATCTAAATGGAATATACGAATACTGATTACAGGCGGCTGTGATAAACTGAAAGAGTCGAGGACTGCATTCTTCAACACGTAAGGAAGTAGGAAGCAATTAAACAAAGGTCGAGGAACGGTACTTTATTAATTGATTGTCCGCCGGAGAGACGGTTTGGGAAGCAGTTGTAGATAATTGAAGGCCCGGAACTGGCAGCTATAAGAGAATACAATGTCTCCAAGGTCACCTTTACTTCCAAAACTTATGTTCAAGCACCTTTAAATGATACGTCACTATTCCTTAAGTCAAGGTTTTCAGATCTTCACACATTTAAAATGTTTATAAGTTGATTGATAAGATTGATGTAGAAATGTATCTTTCGGAAAACAGATCTTGATTCTATTTTCCAGATGAAACGTCCTAAAAGTAAATATTATCTATGCACTGTCTTATCAGATCAAAAAGTGATTATCACGAAGAAATACAAAGTAACACGCATTGACTAAACATTTTTCAGTTTTTTTGCATGTATTTAAGTATTATTCAATTCTATTTATTCATTTTCCACATTCATAATATGTATGTTTATTGTATGAGTTGTTGTTTGAAATGACTTTGATGTCCTTCATACGTCTCGCTATCACGTAGTATATACTTCTTATTCTGCAAAACATGAAAGCCCAGAAACCGGTGAACCTTGAGGATTAGCATAGGCGAGTCTACTTTTTATTATATTGGCGAATTTGACAACATCCATCCCTAATATTATTGAGATATATACCCGTTGCTCTGAGACCGTAAGGACTGCAAGCCCAATGCAAGATCAACTCATCGCCCACAATTGCTCCTAATTGTCTGTTCCTTGGGTAGATACAGATAAAAAATATACAAATAGACCTAAAATTGTACCACGACATCATTAGAGTTTAATGCGCCATTGTATTGTGTGATTCACTTGTAACATTGTAGTATTACTATACCGAGTGGCACTATTTCCTTTCAAATAGAAGTACAATAGTCAGTTGGACATTGACAGGCAGAGAAGGTTAGTTTGATTTCATCATCTACTGTTATCAATAAAAGTCGGTCAGGTCAGGTACTGAATAAATAGTTGCAACATACTGTGACTTGTTTGGCGAGAATCGGGGTTGGCCACACTAAACAGTGCAACACTGTAAACACTGTCTGCTACCAAATATACGCTATAATTAAAAAACTATTCGCGGTCACGAAAAATAAATTTATTGTCATTAATATCATTATTGTCAATATCTTTACTATAAGTGTTTAATTAATTATAAATTTGAACTAATCGCGATTTGCTAACTTAAAGTTTTTGAAGCAAAGCGAAAGCATTGTTAAATTGGCCTATATTATACTCCACAAATGCAAATTATGATCGACTAGTTATTTCACTACAAGTAATATGTTACTACTGTCTTTTATGTTTTCTTTCTTCTATTCCTTCAATTTGCACTTTGAATAACGGAATATTGTCACTGTTTCTGACAATCTTGGTAATGCTACCTGAAATACATTTTCAGTATTTTTTCTGAATTCGAATTGATTTTGGGACAAGATTAATTGCAGGCGCCAAACAATGGTGACAATGGTGTCTCACAATTATTATCAAATAACACCTTTAACTAAATAACAAATAACGCCTTTTGACAATGTTATTAGTGTTTTAATGTTTTATTTATTTTGACAAGAACTATCCAGTCTTACTGGTCAACGTTTGCTCCAGTGGTAATGGTAAAAAATAATGATTACTCTAAATTTTCAAACATTTAACACTGTACTGGGTTCAGCTGTAGCCTTAAAACAATGAGGCCTAAAAAGATTATAAATTCCAAATTCATATTGCCTTGACATAAGAACTACATCTTTTTTCTTAACATGCAAAATATTGTACAATGTTACCAAAGTTAGCTAGAACCATTTATATACCCATATATTCATTTTATACAAAACTCTAATTCACTTACTTACTAACTCATCAACAACTTCCCTTACTGCTCATTATTATAAAAAAAAACTTAACAAACAGCCTTTTTACGCAGCTATTTATAAAACTTGTCCTTGGTTTCGTATTTTATAAATAAAAATTAAATACAAACTAAATAATTTCTCTCTAGTTTATACCTGATAAACTGAACAAATTAAAAATCTAATCAGTATGAATTTGGCACCCATATAATATTTTTCACAGGATTTACAAGAAAAGAAAACATTCACAACAATGTAAAAGTTTTTCCTATAACATTTTATATATATATATATATATATATATATATATATATATATATATATATCGTATACAATTGTCTAGCAAAGGGAAAAAATAATTTGTTCAAATCGATATATGACTTTATTTTTTGCACAAAAATAAATTATAAATGTAAATATGAAGCAGTAAATGCATACAAAATTATACATATTTCATTAATAAGCTATGTTTCAAACATATTTTTTGTTACGAATTTAGAAATTCGTTATCTTGGTCTATTCTTTGTTTAAAATTATTGAGGTTTGAGAGAATAACATGATTTTGGACCGTTTCCATTGTTAGAGGTTACAAAAGGTATAACACAACGTTTCGATGGTTGGAATCTATCCTCTTCGTTAGGTGGGATAGGTATTACCTTGATCTAGTTCTAATGTGATTCTAGTTCATTAGTATCGTTCTATTTAACAATATAGTGTCTCATTTACCTTCGTAGAAACCACTATTCATGGGTAAGTAGACTGAAACCAGCTGACATAAAACTTAATCGAAGGAACTTCACATGTCTAATATTCGAGTATAATGCAATCTTTATAAATCTGAGAAAGTAGTTTAGCGTTGACGGTGCGGGCTTCTCAATTATATTTTTTTTTTTTTTCAAATTACAACTGCAAGTTCCAGAAAATCAGTAAAATTAAAAATTACTTTAACATATATTAATATTTTTTGTGATACCAATTTATAAATACATACGTATTTTTATATAATACATGCAATCGCTTTGAACTTCAATGTAGGCAAATACTATAAAACATTCTTGAATTTAATTCACAAAACTGTAAATAAAATAAAAGTAATCAAATGAAACAGTTATTTTCCACAGTTTTTAAGCAATTAACACAATTAAGATAAATGTCATGTCATTATTTTGTGCATAATACTCGTGCAGTTCTTTACTACAAGTAAAAATGTAGTGAACGTACCATCGTGTACTTCTTAGGCATAAAAAAGGACAAAATAACTCATAATAGTAAAATTATATATTTTTATTTCGCAATCAAATTAATATTACACTCTCACCAATTTGTGGAAAAATTAATAGTAATTTTACTAGGTTTACTGCAAGTTGAAGAGTTTCTGGAGATATTCCAGAGACCACAAACACTGAACCTCAAAAAGAAAATTTGATTTACAGTTTGATCAATAGGTCGTGAAGTCACAGACAAAATTTTATTTTAGAGTTGAAAAACTAAAACCCTCCGACATTTGTAAAGGCTACTGATTAATTGCGAATTTGTATACTGATGTGACAACTTCACGCAGCTCTCAAAGGGTTGTGGAAACTGCTGGCGAGTTGAAGGATTTCTGTAAGGATAATTCGGAGAGCACAAACACTTACAGCCCCCCCCCCCAAAATTGAGTTACAGTTTGATGAATGGGTCGTGAAGTTTCAAAAACAATTTATTTTAGAGTTAAAAACTAAAAAGATCAAACATTTTTAATCTGCGAATTTATATACTGATAATGTGGAATGATGCTCCTGTACAATTTCACGCAGCTCTCGAAAGGTTCTGCTGGCTATCGAGCTGCTGGCGTACAGAACTGCTGGCGAGTGAGGCTCTCAGCAGCCAAATCTCGTCTCCAGTATCCGGTCGTCCTTACTCTTGGCAAACCCGTTTTGCTTCTTTTTTTACAATTGGTGCGCCCGCCTTCTCTCACAGCTCACGTTCCCGCCACAGAAGTGATTTGCTCAATTCAACTTTGACTCGGATCCAGATTCTAGACGTAATAAAATGGGCTTTTGTATAAATCAGGTGGATGCAGGGAAATGATTACACATCTCGTAATCTATCTAACATAAAGAGGTCTTTAAATCATATCAACTTTACATACTTTGTGCCCAATTAGTTTCTTTTAAACAAAGCTGCCCATATCTACTTCATCTACTACCATGATTTTTGTAATTAAAAAAGAACTACGTCTACCCTTGTGCACCTGCGGATATTTTTGTAGATATCTCTCCTTCATTTTTCCCTATCTCTTCCCTCTCTCCTACGGCGTAACGATAAATATTTGTAAACTTCTCCTTGATACTGTAAACTCTTATTTTTGGGGGTCGCAGTGTTGATCGTAAACTGCGTATTACATTAAGATTTTAAATTCAAAACTTAAATCTAAGGAGAAGAATTATACAAATAAATAAAATTCATTGCACATTATATATATTGCAAGTGTAATATACTAATTTGATAAAAAAGCATTTACCCATGGCTGTGCATAAAATAACTTCTGAAAAATAGGGAAGTCATAAGCAGGTAAGCAGAAGTTATGGAACAGAATGTTTGGAGAGCAGAAGTTGTTTTAAAAATAAATTTGGAGATCAACGTTATGGGGTCCTATTGTAAACCACTTGTTTAATTGGAGTTTCACTTTTTTATAAATTATAAACTATATATTTTAACATGTTGTTTTATTTAAAAAGTGGTTTGACTTATGTATTTACAGGTAAACTTAAACAATTAATAACAAATAAAATATTAAATAAAATTAAAAAAACTAAATTCCAAAGATTCTCTGCTAAGGGAGTTCTGTTGAAGCTCATAAAACCTGCGCAGTATTCAACTACCAGGGAAAGTTGCACTACTCTGATGTGACCGTATTATTTCAGACCCAATAATTAAGGAATTATACCGGCACCGGACAGTTTTGCAGTCCAGCTACCTGCACCAAACCTGCATTTACTTGGGGCCGTTGCCTCACTGTGCAGTCACACTAATGACTATTACACCACGGGTGTGTCCTTCAGTCCGCGGCGTGCAAACAATTACAGATGCACATGTATGAGAAGTCTAAGATCATGTATCAAACAATATCTGGACTTTGAGTTGTGCGGGATCAAAGAACTTCTGATTGTGAATACAATTGCTGAGAATTGTATGGAGTTCTTGGCTTTAGAGTTACCGATTTATAAAGTAAAGTCCGCCTCTCAACATTAGTAGAAGTTAAACAAAAGAAATCTGATCAAAATCTAATATTAAAAAGTAAGGAACCGATTCAACGTATCATTGAAAACCCACCCATAGACCGTAACTAAAATCTTACTAACCAATCCAATAAATTAACTTCATCACACTTGTTACTATGTTGTTAGTCTCAAATTTTGATAGTTGCCATAATTAATTATCTATGACTTCACTGTAAAACTTTTACTTATTTTTTTACCTCTGACTCTAAAACCAATGGATGTATCACGTTTCGAGTCTCGAGGATCTTTCTATCAAAAATATCGTACGGCCAGACAGACAGGCGGACTAAGAAACAACGGCACAGTTTTAAGAACGACATGTTGGGTCCTTAGTAATGGAATAGTTATAAATAAAAAATGTTCAAAAGTGCGAAACAGAAGGTGTGCAGGATACATTCTGAGGCGGCCCAAAATCAGAAACTTGTCACCCTTTATATTTCTATGATTAAAAAGGTACATAAAAGATCACTGAATAAATTATTTTTTTTCGAAAAATTTTCTTTGATGACCCTACTTATTTCACAACACACGCCACATTTCGGATAAGAACAAAGCTGACGCCACACATCGCGGTTTGTTGCACACACACTTTCATACATATTCACCGCATTTCCTAATTGGCATTTGCAATGAATGCTGCTGCAGTTAGGCTACATGGGTTGGGTCAATCAGTTCAGGTGAGGCGGTTATTCTTGGCCCATTTGTCTATTGTTCCTCCTGGCACAGATTCGTTAACAATGCGCGAACCCTACCTTGAGTCGCGGTCCTTGACCATTCAATCAGTAGCGTGTTCACAGATACCCAGCCTCCCAAAACTTACACTAGGACACGCTTCAATGAAACGATGCAGTAGCTGCAGGCGCATCGTCACATTGTGGGTCGAGGTGAGATGCACCTTTTGTCCACTGCTTGAGCACCTTAACGACCTCTCCGTGCCTTCGACCGTCACCGTTTGCGCAAACGACAAGACGATAAACCGATAGCTTATTAGGTGGTTATCGCTTGCGCACTTAAAACTGCAAGGTTGTATCCATACGACTGTATGACTTTAGCGTGTACATGAACAAAGAGCTGCTTAACCTGCAACCCATATGCGACCTCTGGCTCTGTGGTTCGAGTAATTTATCGTTGACGTCACGGTCTAATATGAAAGTCGAATTGGGCAGTTCCGCAACTCAACACTGCCATCAGCTGCAAGTAGATAAATTAGCGTAATGCCAGCCTACGCACGTTCTTAATGGCGGCTCCATTGTGGTTAGGTCAAACCACTCCGAGACCCGCCACTTATGTAAATCTTTCATTTAATAATCTTTCAGTTGTCACAATACTTCCGTTTTCCTTCGACAACAGAGTGGGACTCTGACAATCATGATCACCTTATCGTAAACTTTAGAGAGTATTCTTTGGTTTCCCTGCGCTAGAATGCATAACTGTTAGTGTTCCACTTATTAACAACGTCAACCGTAATCGGCAGATAAGTTATGTGGCAGTTAGGAGAAATAAGATACTCAAAGAAAATTACATATATGTTTAGTATTCTAGATATAAACAATATTAGATCATTTATACCGAATAATTGTCAAACCACTTAATTTTAAAACACAATTGATCGTGGTACGCCTTAGAAAATTAGAATACTATGTGAATCAAACCTCCACGAGGATTCAGGTATGGCTAGTTTATAACCTGGCAGTAGAGCCTACACTGGGCACAACAAAAACCTATGTCACTTAAATCAGGGCAGCCAAATGGATGTCTAGGAGCAATTTGTAGTCACTAACTGTAAATGTGGAGATATTAGGGGGAAATGGGCTGGTATATAAGTTTAATTTACTGCAGAGGATGACTGTTGAAATAGGTAGGGCTTCCTTATTGTAAAAGGCTTTTAAAGCCTAAACATGACAGAGTATGATTCGCCCTAACCATTATAACTTGAAGAGACAGAGATACCTTCCCCTTTTTTTCAAGGCGACTTGACTGAGAAAGTCCTTCTTGCAGGATCTCGACAAGAGGCAAACCCTCCCTGACCCTTATACATACTGAATATCCTGTCACTCCTTAATCAGTGCAACGATCCTTTTAAGACTAAGTGCACTGAAGAGTTTCCTCATCGTTTTCTTCTACATAAAAAAAACTTAAACAAAAAGATGAAAAAGATTCAAAGCTACAAGCTTTGGAATTGTAACTCGCTTCGGAACAAAAAATTCAATACCACAAATAATCACCCTTAACATTTATACACGATTGTGGATTTATATAACGAGTTTTATCAGTTTTCTTATATACATATTTGCACTTAGGCTCAATTTAAAGTCAGTTTTAAGGCTGTTCTATACTTCGAAGGAAATAGATCAATTAATAATCGTTTATATATAGAGAAAGGCTCTGAGGAACTAATATGTACAGTTTTTGCTATTACACATATTTTCCTCTTTCAGTACGAGGTTTGCACTTCACATTTTCTCAGAAACACACGAGACAGTGCCGTGAACTCTGACCCTCCCACTTCGTCTTTACCTTCACCTCTCTCTCCTTGCATGCACTGTCGCGAACTTCTCCATCTCATATGGGCCATGGGATGGTTTTAACTTGCATCAAGAATGACGTCCACCTAAATTATGCTAACAAAAGCAGAGGAAAAATAAATTTGAACAGATTGCTACGATTTCAGTTCTATATTGCTACTTCTTTTCTTGGTGTACTATGTCGTTAGCCTAGTTTAAATACTACCCTAACAGTTGTGCAGGATAAGCATTTGAAAATAACTATAAAGAAAACTAGTAAGATTTAACACTAATAAATATACTTAAAAAATCACACACGGTATGAAAAATCCATTTAAGATTTAAGTTACACATGATAACATAATCTATACCAATAGAAAAATGAATACAACTCGACTAACTGATTAATTTATTCGTCGGTATATATACTTGAATTTTCCAATGTACTAATTGATTGATGACTACTAAAATAAGGTGCTTTAAAAATTCAAAATATAAAAATGTAACAAAAATGGAAAAACTGAATAAAATCACGTAATCAAAATCAAGAATCAAAAGTAATTGTACATAACCTGTAAAGATTATTTTAGTGGCAAATATAAATCCCGAAATCGTCTAAACTACCAACAGAGATTTATAGGCTACGGACTTATAAGTGACTTCTGTCACAAGATTTTCTCTAATTTAAATCAAAACTATTTTACAAGTTTTTAAACAAATAAATTCTTTAATTGTAATCAAAATTGCTTGAACTATAACCATCTAAATCAGAATACAGCTTATAAAATGAATTGATTGTGAAAAAAATTTTATAAAGTCGTAGCATAATAATTTTTTCCAATTGATGATACTGTATTTTACTTAATTTACTTAGTTATTTAACAAAATGGCCAATGTTTCTCAATAAAGTATACTAAAAAATATTTGTAATTCAAAATTCATCTACAACATACAAATCGCTTACATGCCTAGCAAAATCTAACGTAACCCATACAAACTCGTTTTTAACAATGCTGTACTGCCTTTTGCCGTGGCCACACTGAAAATTCTATAGAATGGCTCGTCAATTATTTTATGTGTAGCAATCATTTTCTGGTAGTTCTTAAATTGTCTGGACATTTCCTAAAATGTCTGGTTTAGCACATTTCCGTTAACATAATTACTAAAACCAATAAACCGAGCAAGTAAGGAGTTCACAATTTATTTTCAAAAATAGTTAAATGCGAGGTGAAAGAGAAAGAAAGCAAAATTAACAATCATAGAACAGAAACCATTCTATTAGTTAGGCAGAAAAGAATGAGTCAGGCAAGGAAAATAACCATTCTTACTCCAATAAATGGACACAACAGCAATTACACACACTATGTTATTACATGTGAAAAACTTATTAAGTCAATCGATTAAATAGAGCAATCAACATAATCTGAAGGTCTCAAACAAGGAAATACTTCTCACATTCTACCTTGCATCTCAAGCTTCGCCCTTGATTCTATATAAAAACTTTTATTATCCAGAATTTATATCATGACCTTAAGAACAAATACCCCCAGAAACGCTTGATAGTTGAATTTACTATTTTCAAACTTTTGAGGTGGAGAGAAACTAATCTAATTGTTCGCAGTTTCAAAACCACCATGTTCAAATTAAGCAGTTCTAAATATAACATTTATTAAGGTGTAAGCTTTTTAAAACAACAAAACAAAGGATGCATTCAGATATTTTACATAACGTTCATTTCAATAATGATATAATATAATATAATACATCTCTACGTAGTTATAAATTTAACAAATCTGAACCTTAAAATTGTTGTTGAATAAGGTAAATAAGTTTTATTTAAACTTTGTGACAAAATAAAGGTTCTTTTGAATTAGTAATAAATAATACACCAATTACCCAACATGTCCATTTTTTGTTAAAGTGAATTTAAAACCTATTTAGATATTTAATTTTAATTATAGTAAACACTACTGCAAAAAATTAAAACCTGTCATAAAACATAATTTTATACGAGAAAAAGCATAAAGTTTATCAACACGAAGAGATAATAATTTTTTGTAGCGTTAAACCAGTATTGTACTAGTAGGAATTGTTTGAGTTTTTGTGTTGTTAATGATATACATGTAATCACCGAAGTACATGTAACTGTTCATTAAAGTACAGTAGAAAGTACTTTAATTAACTCCATGAGCATAAAGTAATGTTTTTTGTCACGATAGGGAAAATGTTAATGCTCAGCCAGTGTAATCTGCTGGTGAGTGAATCTCGCACCCACTAATAACCCTACCAGCCTAGGCATCACTCCCTCTCGGAGTTGCTTGAACATAAATTAATAGCTAGTACAGAGAGAAAGGAAATACAAACTGTGTCCATTCTCTTCAAACTTCTAAATATAGCAGTAGTATTTATTTACACATGTCTGTTTTTCTGTTGTAACTGAACAGTTTGTAGCGTGTTTTTCAGTTGATCGACGACTACATGTAATAATTTATTGTCAATCACTCCTTTACAGTAGATTGACTTTATATTTCTTCTCTGATCTGTTCGGTCGGATAGTAAGTACAACTCCAGGAGATTAAGTCTATAGAGTTCAATAGATTCAAATTGGTCCTAGCTTATAACCCAAGGTACAGTGGCAGAAGGTACAAAATCTCCTCCAGATTATGTTGATTCCTCTGTTTTATCAATTGGGTTATGATTTATGAGTTGTTTCAGGTCTCATGTGCTCCAATAGTGCGTTTAACCGACTCTCCGAAATGTTACACCGATTGAGAATGGCTCTCCACAACAAGGCCGAAATATTTCGAGAAGACAATTGTGTAAACAAGTTTCGGTACGGTGTGAACCGGGAAACTGTGACGTTACTAACTACACCGGCCGCGTAACCATAAGAAGTAACAAAAAGTTACTCCCAGGTTGGTATGACAGCTGATGTATAGCACCGTAGCTGGAATATAGCACCGTAGCGGCAGTCGGTTGTCACCAGTGGGACTGATAAATCAAACTCTCAGTGCCAGTTGAGGTGATGATCGTTCTCTTGGTTACCTGCCAGTAATGTAAGGTGAAACACACGGAAAGATAATAAAACGATGTACTGAAGGATTGAAGAACTCAACACGGCGTAACGGAAATTCTTAAGAAGCACCTGTCGGGTCCTTAATAATATACAAAGGCCAAATCAAATCAAATCATCTTTTTATTGCATTTTTTTTACAATTCAACATTGCATCGCAATCGTCAAGAAACCCCTTATAATTATAGTTATAAGCAACCCCTTATACATTCACACACACAGTCAAACTTACATCTTCATACATTCTCTCAAACACATTCTCACTGACCTAAGATCCTATGCTCTAATAAATACCAGCGGCTCATCATGAATTCATCGACAGAGTAAAACGCTCTAGACACCAGTAGGCGTCTTAGACGAGTTTTTAAATTGATTTTGATTGTTGGAATTCTTTATACTTTCAGGGAGCCTATTGATCAGTTTGACACCAACTTCTTGAGGTAGATGTTGCGACAACGCCAGTCTGTGATGCTGAGTTCGATAGTTGTCCCTGCCTCTTGTTTCATATTGGTGAACGTCCCTGCCACGAATCAGAGTACACCTTGATCTGCAGTACGTAACCACCTCAAAAATGTAGAGGCAGGACAAAGTCATAAATCCAAGCTCCCTAAAAGATTCCCTACACGACTCTCTGAAACTCAATTTTTGTATGATTCTGACAGCCTTTTTTTGAAGTTTGAATACTCGTTCCAATCTATTTTTGGCACAGCCTCCCCAAAGTCTTACTCCATACGCAAAGTGTGGATGGATAAGGCCATAGTAGGCCATTTTTAAAAACTTTGGGGGAACATAACTTTGCTAGGTTGCAAGGCATATATACCTGCGGAAACTCTAGCACATATGTGGTCGATGTGGTCGTCCCAGGTCAGCCCTCTGTCAAGGAACATTCCCAGAAACTTTGTAGAGTATGTTTCCTCTAAAAGGACATTATCCAACGCTTCTTTAGCGGACAATATCGGGCGTCTCCCACTTTCGCTCTTCGGGCTAGTCTTTGTATGCATACATTCACAAATACTCGTTTTATATATATATATATATATATATATATATCATATCATATGTTCCGATCATAAGTCAGTTTGGTTATTAAAACGCATATCAGACAGAAGCGGTAAAATAAAAATAATTAAATCCTAAAAAGTAATGGGCTTTGTGGTGTAGTGGTACAATACTCACACGGTAAGTGAGAAATCAGGGTTCCGGGAAGCAAGTACTTTTTGAGATTTAATCTTTATTTAAATTTGATGTATATCTGTGTGCGTGCGTGTGCGTGCGTGTGCGTGCGTGCGTGTGTGTGTGTGTGTGTGTGTGTGTGTGTGTGTGTGTGTGTGTGTGGGCGCGCGCGCGCGCTCATATTACACTCCAAATATACCTATATATGGTAACCAACAAGGTAAATAATAATTTTATGACATTTTTCAAAGGATAACTCACCTTAGACTCATTAGGTCCTTCTTCAGTCACACAACTTTTTCTGCTACCTATGTCAAAGTCAAACCAGCATCCTTAAAAGACGCAGCCTCCATTGATACGACCTTCATGAGTTTGATGGCAACTCTGTACTTACTATTAACATTGTTGAACTGAATTCCACCTTCATCACGGAATGCAAGAATGATTACTTCACCATAATCATAATCCATACCCAGAATTTCAAGAGAAGCAGTCTTTTGTTCTGTAGAAAGGTCAAGCCTCCTCACACTGGATTCGCTTTGTGTTGAGAATGATGCTCCGTTTACAGCGCGGCGAGTCTGGGATTGTGACCAATTGGGAAATCCAAACATGGATTCAAATTCCCAGAGTTTCGGAAACCGTTAAATAGGTGCCACCGATCTCCTAAGATAGATTAATCATAGTACAATAGGAAATTGAAGTTCATCCTGGTTTATTATAGAAGATCCACCGGTCATATCAGTAACGAAACGTGTATTAAAAATATAAAAGCTTAAGGAATTAAGTTCATGCTGCTGTATACCGCATCTGAAGCGGTCTGTCATCATAACACGACTATGGTAGGCGTTGCATCACTCTCAACAATTGGTGAATCCAGCAAACTGTGAAGATCTTGCCCACTACTTTTCACAGGTACTTTGTAAATAGTTGTTCTTCTGCGTTCCGAGCAAGGAAATTCCGAGCCAAAGTGATTTGCCTCTCAAGCCATTTGGAACGGGAAACTGCCGTAATGATGATGACTTATACAAGTTTTGCAGCCTGCCAAGCATTAAACCAGGAACGGTGAAAGCCAGAGACGCCTACTCCGCCGTCGCGGACTATAACGTGGGAAAAGCCATATTCTTCGGTTGCCGCAGCCACCTCCACGAGGCACTGAGAGGATTTCAGTTGTCCTAACATTTAAGAAGCAATTAGCTGTGATAATGATCGGAAAGGGAAATTGATTGCAAACTGTTCAAACACTCATGAAGCTTAAAATGTATGTTGCTATCCGGCCAAGATACAAGTGTATTTCCGACCCACCTTCATACCGTTTCCACTTTGAAGAAGAACTCTTTAAAATACATAAAGTTGTAATTTTCTTAAGAATAAAAATACAGTGTCCTCATGTTGGAACATGTCAACAGTTTAACGAGAAAACAAATAGATTTTAGAATTTATTATCATAATATAAATATGATATATTATAAATTATCATTTAATACCATAGAGTATTAAATGATAATTTATCGCAATAGTAATTCAATACTAACATTTTAAGTAGTAGCCTACAAAGTACCTCTCACTTTTAGCGAAAGCGTAAACACCCGCCTCAGTTCCTTTTGTAAGTTTTAAGTAAGTTAGAGCTTACTCTATGGATTGAGGCACCAATTTAGTGTATAACATTTTAGAATGGCGTCTAAAACCGCAACATTATGCAACTCAAACGTTAAGGAACACTTTAGTGACAGCTCCATCATTGATTTCCAAAATAGCCATTTTCTTCATCGGGATATTCCAAAAATATTCAAACTATAAATCCTTTTATATTAGCTGATGGACAGTTTATAAAACTTATGGGCGATTCACAAGGATAACCTAGGACTTCGAAGATCAATTCTCTGATTTAATGTGAATGTTGAGTTTAGCTCCAGTTCACCTTCCTCTCAGAGCAGCGTCTGGAATCTGACGCTGTCCAGACTTGACTAATAGACCTGGAGCCATGTCCGTCTGAATGGATAAAAAAGTGGAAGGTGAACTGGAGCTGAACGCTAGATTCACAATGAATCAAACCTTCCCACCATACCTAAGTTATGTGTAGAAAAACTCGATTGCTCCACCGTGCTTAGAGATCGTGTCAAAACATAGTGCACTCACTTGTAGGCAACTGATGAGAAAATCAGAATACCTCTTCACAGATTACACTATATTGTGTAGTCTAAGTGTCTCTTGTGTCGAAACAATTCAAGGAGTGGAATCCTTTTTTGAGTTCTAATAAATTTTGAGATTCTTTGTAATCGAATTTTTTTGCATCTCTTCAGACGAAAATGACTCCAGATTCCAGGTCCCAAGTCTGTGATAACGTCGGATTTCAGACTGTGAGAAATATGAACTCAACATTACCATTTAATTAACCCTTCTCGCTACATTCTCCGATTCAAACAACCGTATGACATTATCCTAAAATATATCACAAAAAATAAAATTTGTAATAATAAATAAATACATTGCATTGCAATGAGCTAAAGTGTAACATTACAAAATTATAACTTTGAAGTAGATTGGGTACAAAAACTGTAAAATCATCTAATCTACCAATAGTGGTTAATTATCTCTTAAGCCTGAAAAGCCTAGCCATAATGAGGTTTGTATATTGCTATAATCTTAACGCTAATCTTTTACTGGTATACTCTGTTTGAGCCAGGAACTTGCATTGAACTTATTGGCTCTTTATACCAATGTGCAGTTTGAAAAGTTATAGCTTCATAATGTCCACACTGATAAACAACACAATCTCAGAATTCCGACTTGAGGTCTTAGTTAACTCTTACACAGCCAGTGGATTATTGTACATCTAATATCGTATTTATGTCAGAGACGCTTCCTTGCTGACAAAACATTACTAGTTTCAGTGAATTTAATGGAGGAGCAGTAAACAAAATGCACAACACGCATTAAAATGTGCATGACTTGCACATAAGAAAGTGTGTTAAGGTGAGTCCTGGCTCCGGTAAATATAATCCCCCGGTCCCAGCTGCTACCCATCGTTGGCGTTCCTCCAAACACTCGTGAGTCGTGAGAACACAATACTGAGGCCACCAGCCCACTTTCTCGCTGTGACATCGTCCGATCGGACAGATTACGTGACGTGAAGGGACGGCACGAGGTCACTTGTGACGTGACTGGCAAATTACCTCGGTAAAACATCACCATCTCTTGTCTTGGCTTGCCTTAATTCATCGACTTCGGCATACATTTTTGTACAAATTTCGATGTAGTTGGATGATGTTCTATTGGGAACTGAAATCTCACCCAAGTCCAAAGTAAGCGGTGACAGAACGGTAAGCAGGGAAGAGAAATTGTCTCTAATCATCATTAAAATACAGCCCATTAGAGCCGTAAATAACATACACAAGCCATATTAAGCGGTGTAGAAATTGAGTCCTCCTAACCTGAAAGTCATCAGATGGATGGCTCTCTGAAGATGTGACAATGGTAAGGAAGTGTACTCTGATGCGAGGCGGAACTCCCAGATCTACATCTGACCTTAGGTACTATACCTGAATCTCGTGAATCTCTTAGGAAAGTGTACCGACAACGTAGTATAGAAGGACATTTTATAAAAATGACTTCAGATAGTCCATGAATGTGAATGTGTGTGTGTGTGTGTTGTTTTAGAAATGTGTTGTGAAAACGTCCTGATGTAATGTAATGTAAGGAAATGTAATCATGTAGTTATGTAGAATCAGTATCAACATTTTTTAAACGAACATTTTAAACTACGAAACAGAGAGGAATGAAATCAAACCCTTTTTAAGGTGCAGAAGGACTTAAAGATCATATTAACAGAACTTTTTGGCAAAAATATTCCATATTCAAAAACTATGGTACTTAAAAGGGGGTTGATAGATGAAACAGATCTTTACATCAGTTCTTATAGGCCAGAGTAACATGTCCAAAAGACAATCCAGCTAAAAGTCGAAATCCATGTTGAAGGGAATTTCTGTTTTATACGGACTCTTGTACTGTTTATGTTTTTAAGAAAATCAACAGTGAACCCCAACGCAATTGTCTATACTCACAACGCCAAACTTGTTCGTTCGTTCCCTGCATCGCATTTGAATTTGAAATTTGTAAAGATGACTCTTATGAGGTTGTCACTGGGTCATCAGGATGAAAATATTCTCAGCATGTATTTCTGGTGAAATGTTTCAACATCGGTGACAGTTATGGCGAACACGTTTTAACTCGACACGTGGTAATGTGTCGTCCGCGGTCGATTCAAATTACGAAACAATCAATCCGAGCGTGCACCGAGTGGAAAGCCTTGACGCGTGCCGTGGCGACAGTCCAGAGAGCGTTTCCACGACGCGACGGATGCGTCGTCCCCTCGAATCGGCCCTCGCTTGACTGCCCGGGGGCATTACATAAGTCGTGGTGGTACAAATAAAAAAGTGGCTTGTGGACCAGTCGGGCCGCTTTCTGCATCACCCCAGCCTTTGACCTAGATGAGCATGAACTGAGCAGACAGCCTCAGTGGCACGGAGAAAGTAAGAGGAGACCGACCGCTTCGTCCTTCTGTCCGTGAAGAAGGATAAGACCACAAAAGGGATGACTGGATGCATGTTGAATGCATTTACTTTTGAGTAATGATAGTGGGCTGTTATAATATAAACAACCGTGAAAATATTTAGGTTCCAAACTATGAAAACTATATTCCGAATTAGAATAGATAATATTTTTGAACATTTTTTATGGTTTCTTTTATAGATTATTTATCAAATTTTGACTTTGCTCTTGGTTGTTTTTTTCAGATTTAGACCTTTAGTTTACTACAGTCGACAAGGTTAATATGCTATAAAAACTGGTTCCACAACCCTGTATTCGGATTATATCTGTTCATGGTATACAAAGAGAAAACAATAAAGATTCTATATCCGGTTTTCTATGTCCGGCAAAATGTTCGACACAATACTTACCCGTGCTGATTTTAGGAATTACTTGCATACAGTTTCATATATATAATTTTACTAGTGAATGATCCTCTTTTACCTAGTGACATCGTCAAAGGTGGTTTTGGCCGATATTACATAGCCCAGATTTTTAGATTTGGAAGCCCTCTAACTGTCTTCTTGTTTCTTAAGTCTGTAGCGGTTTTTTTAGTAAATACTCAGTTCCTTGAATTAAGCTGATATAATTCAACAAGAATTATCAAAATTACAGAATTCAATTAACTTATGTACTGTCTTCTAAACATCTGAACAGAAAGATGCTCCTTCGTGACTTCAAAGGTTGTTGGACGCCAATCACGTTTATTGTGGGGGAAGGAAGAGAAAGTCCGTGACCTTATCAGTGGATATATTCACCTCAGCAGAAAGTCACGAGTCACTTCTTCGTTCCTACTGTAGCCAGCGTCAGAGACAAAGCAGCGGTATCGCTGGTCGTACGTGTCCATTGTAGACTGCTATAATCCGCATTTTATTAGCGGTTCTCACACAGTAAACAAGCATAGGATTGTTGTGTCTATGCATGCGACAAGCACGGCCGATTTGTCATTACTGACTTGTAACTAAACACTTCCAGACACAGTCCTTTGTATGGCTTTCTTTGCACGAAACTCTACACTTGCCTTTCATTTGGAGTCGATAAAATATTTAGTTGTCAATCCCAGTCCTGAAATGTTGGTCTAGTTTTTCGGTAGAGCAACACGTATGCTTATGTCTGCATCAATATCGTTCACTCTGTGTAGCTCTTAAATGATAAGCCTGGGAGGCTCAACACTTCGTATATTTCAACTTAATGTTTAATAATTAATGAAAAGTTTACTCTTGTTTAGTAAAACCCATACTCACCCATTTTTTAATACACCTTAAATGGTTTCAAAATTTTCTTTTATAATTTCTAAGTTTGTGGCATCTAAAGAAAGATTAGGAAAATGCTGATAATAAAATATAAACAGGTGTTTGGAAACCCGTAATTGTTCCGCTGTAAAACTATGTGTTAAACGATCGATATAGTACTGACTGTCCTCAGAAAACTGGTCGGACACTTCACTAAAAACTATATAAAAGATTAAAAAATTAATTAAAACAACAGTTTTGAAGTTTTACAATAAGACTGAAACGCATTCCATCTCAAATACTGTAAAATAATACAACGTCTTTATCTTAAGACAGTTAAGTTAATTAGCCCGTTCTGTTTAACAGATAATGTGTATATAAGCACACAGTAATCTTCATTGTAAAGCAATCTCATCCTCGTCGTAAAGTATTCTTACACCGTTGTACAGTATTCCCACATCTTCGTTGTAAAGCAACTTCATATCTTTGTAGTAAAGCTGCCTCACATCTACGTGGTAAAGAAGCGTAACATCTACGTTGTAAAGCAATCTCATCCCCCTTGTAGAGAAATGCTTACATCTTCGTTGTTAAATAATCTAATATCTTCTTTGTAAAGCATTTTCACATCTTCGTTATAAACCCAACCTCACATCTACGTAGTAAAGCAGCGTCACATCTTCGTTGTAAATCTATCTTATATCTTTGTTGTAAAAATACATGGCAATCTTACAATATTCCATTCATATTTTTTTATATTCATGTGACATTTTATGAAATGCACATAACATTATGATGTTATGGCTTTAAAAAAAAATTTGCTACACCACAGTGTAATAAATTATTATTCTCTCAAAACAAACATATTTCATTAGTTTCATAGAATCAGAATGCGTTTGCCTTTTTTTGTAAGACTTACAATCTTTAGCTTTACACTAAAGTCATCACGAAAATAATAAAACTACACTAATGTATTAGTTAATTTTATTTTCAAACATTATATGTGTGCTGTTTTCTGATAAGTTAATATGAATAAATAGTACGAGAATTCTTTATAAGCCAGTTATTGCCTTACGTTCATCAAATACGACACTTTTATAGTCATCATTGGTGCAAATTCATGGCAAAATTTCATTTAAACTATTCCATAAAATGTAGAATCTTTGAGCATTGGAAAAAAAAAACGGTTTATTATAATAATTTGTGAAGTGCCTGATGATGGAATCTTTGATTCAGAAAGGCCTTGCACAAAATAAACAATTTATATTGGAAAATTTTGTATTCCTTTGTATTAGTGATACTAAAATATTCCATAAAACCTTTTTATATTTTTAGTTCGTATTTTTAATCAAATAAACAAACCGTTATTACGAGTTTATGGTGCTTTAGGAACCGACAGATTCTTCTCAAAGGCAATCCGCCTGTCTGTGTGTGTGTGTGTGATATAATTTTTGACAGAAAGGTCCAAGAATTTAAAAATTAGAATATAGGTTCTTCTTCTTAGTCTAATAAAGAACTTTAGTTTGAGGTTTAAGAGGTCAAAGGTCAGCCCGTCTATCTGTACCGTAACACTGTTACGCTCTGCTCCATTGTAAACGGTTTATTGTAACATTACAAACTCATTATAACATAATATTGGATAATTTTATATTTATCTCATCGTAATATAAATCAATCTAAGTTAGTAAGATTAAAGGGATGTTATTCTTTATAACATACAAAGATGATGTGAGGTTGCTTTACTACATAGATGTGAGAATGCATTACAAAGAAGATGTGATATTACTTTGCAACAAAGATGTAAGATAGATTTAGTACGGATATGTGACGCTGCTTTACTACGTAGAAAGATGCGAGGCTGCTTTATATAAAGAAAATGTGACAATGCATTACAAAGAAGATTTGAGATTACTTAGCAACGAAGATGTATAGTTGCTTTACGAAGAGGATGAGATGGTAAATTTTATATCTATTATTAAATGATGAATGTCTGTACAAAGGATCTCGACAAAACCGAATTTAAACGTGCCATTGATAAGTATCCATATCAGGGACGACGAGGGAAGAACAATGAGCCCAAGAGCAAGTGTTTGTTTAGGCATAAACAGAGTATATGATCAGATGTTTACCTTGGTCGGATAATTTACTATGGGATTTTTCTCTAAAGATGGTAACACTGAGTTCCGGCATCCAGTTTAAAATATAAATCTACAAGAGTAATCGGTGGAAAATAGGACCGATATTCGCAGAAGATAGTATTTAAGGAGCTATTAATTTCCAATTTTCGAACCAGAAGCGTTCCTGTTGTGTACAAGAATAACAGAGTTCGGCGACCGAGCTATCCTACGTCACCATTGGGAAACACAACTGGTTCTTAGCGCAATTGGGCATTAATGTAACCGTAATCCTACGAACCTGTTGCGCGATAGAGAACTTTTAAATATAATTCCTACACAAGAGCACCACGTTTTTTTAATGGAAAAAAGTAGTAGTTTTGGTTTCTTGGAACTTGCTGGGCATAAACATAGCAATACGTTATCCAATCCTCACTGGCAGTTCGGAATACTAAGGAAGGGATTGTTCTAATTCAACGAGCGAATTGATACAGGTTGAGAAAAGTCAGACTTGTGGATGGCGAAAGATGAATTAATAAATTACGATCACATATGTCTCAACTACAATTGACATTAATGTTATTACCATCGTCCATGTTGTCAGCGATTACTTAACGTTATAGCTTAGAGTATAGGTTTAGTTTTGATCGATAAAGGAAGAGAAATATAAACTGCTCTTACAGGATACTACAAGTCTGGGTCTAAACTGAGTGAAAGGAGTGCATAGCTGTAGCAGGATCAAAAAAGCGGTGCAAGGCGGTGGCGAGTGTCCACTGTAAGCAGTAAACTACTCACCGAGCAGTAAAAATGCTCACTAAGATATTCCAAGAAGGCCTGTCACATTTCCAAGTCAACAATATTTACTGTCCTTATTCGTGCATTATGTAATTTCCTAGGACGTGAATCAAAATAAAAATTGTATATAACTATACGCACTGTATAACATTCTTTATTTTAATCGTAAAAAGATAAACGCTTTTTTGAATATTACTTATGACAAATTTCATGTATAGAGCTGTTTTATTCTAATTTATGTAGAATAATAACAAAAATGTGTTTGGTACTTCCTTTTTAAAGGAAAAAATATAATTACATACTACAAACTTGAATGACATTATGAACACAATTTAGTTTGCGCAAGGACAGGAATTACAATTATCAAAATATAAAAGCCTACACACTGAATAAAGAAGCTATCAATTGACAGTAATTTACTCCAGAACACAATAATGCCAAGTCATGAAATACATATTACCAATTCGAAATATGTTTTTACTTAGTTTTTTATACAACAGTTTCTTTACTAGCTAAAGTACAAAACGGTAACAAGGTAGACAATATTAACATTGGTGGGAAAAAGAAAGTATTGGGCCCTACTCAGTTTTGAGCACAAGATGTTATAAGGACAAAAATTATTATTTTTATTACACAGTGTATTTCTGTTGGCTCAGCTTCAACCCCCGCTTGAGGTATGGCTAAAAAGCTGAATACAACTGCGACCATGAAGTCTTTTGTGCTCCCGTAAGCTGTTAGTTAACAAGCTACAAGCTATAACAGCTAACTTTCTGGTGTACACCTCACTCACATCATAGGGCTCAGGAAAAACCTTTCCTATCCCCTAAATCGACTTTTGATATGGTTGGACAGTCCAGCCAGAGGTGGTCTGCTATTCCTCAATCCTCAATTTCAGAATCTTACAGACTCCTTAGTTACTCAGTCCCAGTCTTCTTATGGTGTTTCCGGAGGAGGAGGTACAAGGCTCTCGTTTTCATTTCCCATCAGAAGTCATAGTTTTCATTTTGCTAAGGTCAAAGCCATTTCCATACCCACAGCTTACAACAATCTCAATATCAGCTTACACAAACCCAACACTCCAATTCCGCAGTAAAACATTGCATTTTCTGAAACCTTTGAGTATTTTCAAGGCACACCCTCCTTCATACACATGTGTTTAAAATACGCATTCAATGTTTAAATGGGATATTGTCGTATTATATTTTGGGGTTTCAAACACACTACGATTAACGAGCACTACTATTTCATGTTTTGTCTTTAGTGGTGGCAACAGAATTACCCTAGAACTGTTATAATTTAACCTTCTAATATTCCTATTAATGTGGAAGATATAACTTCATTTTCGCAAAGCACAATAGTGCATTAAAGTATTCTGTAAAGTGGTTTGAGAGAATATAAGAAATTAATTTTGGAGATTGAATGATAATTTGGTTATAGTAATGCACCCTCAAAAATTAAAACTATAACGTTATAGTATAATTTTAAAGGAGTCGCAAATTTTATTTTGCGACATTGAGCCAGTTGCTTGACAAATAAACCAATAAAAAGCTGAAGTCGAAAAACAACCAAATGAAAAATCCACCCAAACCACAAAACACACACACAAACAAAAAATGGCAAGGATTGAGTAAAGGTTTTTGTTTTAGAAGAAAAGTGCATATGCCAAAATAATTGTTTCTAGGGGCTTTTGTAATGACGGTACATTGGTTGTATGAGGGTAAAACAAGATTGTAAACGTATAATTATCACAGGAATAAATCACATTTGTAAATTGAACTGTTGTACTTTAAAAAGTGAAACCCACTCTTATTTTTCATAGAATGGAAATATAAACAATGAAATATTATACAAATATAATAAAAAACAAACAATAACAAACAGAAATGGAGTCAATTGTTAGAAATGTCGGAGAACAATCTCTGACTTCAGAAGCGTAACTCTTTGTCTTTGTATTACCTTAGGCTCGTTAAGCTGGCATGGAATTTCTTATTGTTTTTAACACTGCTTTAAAACGCCAAACTCAGAGGAAAAAAAGTGTGAAGATGTATCATGTGGTGAAAGTATACCTCTCGAGAAAGTTTTTAATCTAGGCTGACAGGTAAAACTTGTGCAATTGAAATTTTAATTTCGACATCAAAGCGAGAGTGAGTTTCTTGACAGACCGGTGTATATCCAACAGAAATGGATTTTTTTTTTGACTCTTTAAAGTTTAATAATTCAGTAAGCCAGAAAAAATTTAAGCGTTTAAGTGAATTACACACACACAAATTTATGGATTAGATTATATTAATTTGTATCATTTTCTTGATTTCAAATATTTCAGATTACAAACCTTTTTAGAGAAACCACACCCCAAAAATAGGTTCTTTCGGTATCGCCAGACAAAACTAGGGACAGAAAGCCCAAAACTAATGTGCACTGCTATGGAATGAGCACTCATAATTCCCTATCGAGTACTTATTTCGCTCTATTTTTCGATAGTAGATAAAAATACTCAAGTTTTTCCTACCTTAATTTTCCATGTAATTAGTTATATGTCTATATAAAATAAT
Source organism: Homalodisca vitripennis (assembly GCF_021130785.1). Taxonomy (NCBI): domain Eukaryota; kingdom Metazoa; phylum Arthropoda; class Insecta; order Hemiptera; family Cicadellidae; genus Homalodisca; species Homalodisca vitripennis. The sequence goes on along the minus strand of NC_060209.1, from coordinate 41,189,784 downwards.
AATATGGTATAATGAAAGGATGGTATAAGTTTCCTTTCATTGTATCTTTGTTCAATATTCCATTTTTGCACTGTTTATAAATTAAATTGTATTCACCTTTAGGTTTTGCAGAATCGTCTGTTATTAAAATCAAACATATTCTTAATACTTTTCGGACATGCATTTTCGGACAACAATTTTATAGTATACAAAAAATAAACGGTTAATGTACCAAAAACGTTGTACTATTTCCCATTTTGTCATGACTCCTTGGTATGATACCTACTTCGCATGGGTAAATGTATTTCCCTTGTTTTGAAATCTATGGTTTTCAAATAACATATTTGTCTATACTTGTTTCGGAACATTCAATTTAATGTATACAAAAATAAAACTGTTTATGTACCCAAAACGGTTGTGTAACTATTTCTCCTTTTTTTTTGTCATGACTCCTAATTCCTTCGATTGGTAAATGTATTCCCTTGTTTTTGAATCTTATGGTTTTAATAAACACAGCTTTATACTTTTCGGGACATCAATTTAAAGTATACAAAAATAACGTTTATGTACCAAAAAACGATTGTAAGCTATGTGTTTCCATTTTCGTATCATTGACGTCTAAGATTCCTTCGTCATTTGGTAAACATTGTAATTCCCTTGTCTTTGAATCTATGGGGTTTTAAATAACATTTCTTTACTTTTCGTACATCACATTGTAAGTATACAAAAAATAACGTTTATGTGTAACACCCGAAAATCGTGATACCTATTTCCATTTTGTCATTATTGGGACCCTCATAATAGATCTTCGCGAATTGGTAAATGTTATTCCCCCCTTGTCTGTTGATATTCTATGGGTTTTTTAAATAAGCATTCTTATTACTTTTCGGACTCAAATTTTGGGGTGGGGGGGGGGGGGGGTGGGGGGGGGGGGGGGTGGGGGGGGGGGGGGGTGGGGGGGGGGGGGGGTGGGGGGGGGGGGGGGTGGGGGGGGGGGGGGAAGCATGTCTTTTGTTCAGATGATAATATATTTATAAAGTGAATGTAACGTATTGAATAGGATTCCTTCACTGGAAGTACGAGAAACCTGTTCTCAGTAATAATTACACCATTGACGTCATGGACAAGGATCTCTGTGTTGGTGACGTGAACAGATCACTGTTGCTGAACGGTTCATAGACCTACATTGCGATTCGAGGCCACATCTTCTACATCACCGCAGCGCCGCTCATTCGTGGAAATGAAGGCTCCAGCGTCTGGCTCGGTCTGTTCGAAATTCTCCGAACAAAAGGCACAGCCTTCTGGTAGTTTATAAAAGCGTTTCATACTTCATGGTTAATTTTGTCTCAATTTATTTTTTTAAATCACAAAACACGACAGTTTATTGTTTTTAACTGTTGAAATCTTGTTCCTTATGGTAGGCTAATATATGAAACATCCATTACTAATTCATGCAAGTTAAATTACTTACTCCTGTGAGTTGTATTACTGATTTATGGGTACTTATACATTACAACCACATTAATTTTTGTTTTGTAACATTCCAAGACAAACATTTTTCCACCATAATTAAAGAGACACGTTGAAAAGAGTAAATATTTCTTTGTTCTTGTTTTTTATGTCGGTTTTATCTTGTATCAATGGACTAAGGTCTGCATTATGACCCGTCCGTCAACCTTGTTCGCGGGAGTAGTCGGGCCTCTGGTTGCTAGTTTGGTGCATATGCGTGACTGTCAGTTCGGTTGGGTAATTTTTTGTTGTTGTCTAGACCAATATTTTACCTGGCAAATTTAGATACGGGTTTAGTAGGTTAAAATGTGTGTATGATAGATTACACGCTCAAAATAGTTATAGTTAAGTAAGTTTTTATTTATTTTTTTTTTACCTAAACAAATTATTCATGTGAATTATAACATTGATTGTATGAATTAAGTACAATTTATCCATGAATTTATTACTGATTCATGTATGGTTTGGGCTATATATTCTTGAAAGTTATCTCTGTTTCATGTGAGGTTTAAAAAATTATATAATTTATATATTTATGTAATGTATATGCCCAGGAGCAAGCACTTTTGGTAATTCAATGTTTATTGGTATATAGGTAGAGAATATATGCCTATAGCTAATACAAATTCTAGGAGTTCTGGTATTGGAAAAATTACTATAATATTTTTGTTTTAGATGATTTTCTTATACTTGATTGGTAGACCCAGGGTCAAGGGTCTGTGTAGACACTGCACTAGACTATCAGTACTTGTTCTGTATGTTATGCTGTGTCAGATGAATCTGTATTTTCCAGCATGGACAGGTCCTGTATGCTGCATTTTTAATACAGTATCTATAAATGTTTATATGATTCTTATAGCCAGGTAACCCGTAAAAGAAAAAAAAAAAATATAAAACCAACAAAAATAATCTATTATTTAAAGATATTATATAGGTCTTAATTAAAGGGTTGAGAGCGAATTTGTGTTGTTTACGAAAACAACCTAAGTTTTAGTGAAATAAATATAAATATTAAAAATATCAAAAATATTTTACAGGTTATATTTTTTAGCTTTATACACTTCACCAAGAACATCAGACACAAAGCTCTTGAGAGCAGGGACTTTGAATGCAGGCTTAGGAAGTGGTCCCTGGCCAACCCTCTCTACTCAATCAGAGATTTTTTCGAGAACGCGAGCAACATAGCCTAGCCTTGCCGCCACTTGCATTTGTAAATAGTGTAAATAGTAGAATTTAGTTAGTTATTTATTTTATTGTGACGCTTTCAATCCAGCAACGCTGGTCAATGAAGAAGACATCAAATAAAGAGTAGTTCAGCTTCAGCTAACAAAGTTACCATTTGGCTGAAAATGGAGGTTTTCAGTCTCTTTATCTCTTTGGAAGATACTTACGAGATATAACGATTATTTAAGTGTCTAACAGTTGGGTTTAAGTGTGTCAAGATAAAATAAATACGGCTTCTAAAATATATCATTTAATATAGTTAACCCTTTTGACACCTCTCATTTCAGCCAACATCAAAACTAGCATGGATGACAATTAATTCTTTTCCCACGAGACATCTTCTATCCGTTTCACAAAAACTAGGGTGTTTTCTAATTCACTGGAAATTGGCTGTTGCTTTCCAGACTGTTGTTGAACAATAGTCTGTAACAGTGAAGCATGGAATTCAAATTCTATGCATCAAATTAATCGAAAAAAGCAATCTATACATATTTGATACAATATTTCATGAAATTTTATCTTATCCCCATTTAAAATATATTGATATACAGTGCAATACTCAATCATTGATGTTATGATTAAATTTTGTCCTCCTATGTCATAATTAGCTTACTATGAACAAAAACATGTTTCAACACCTTAACTGCATCCACTGGTGGACAGCAGAAATAGTAGCAAGTAGCATCCACCATAGTCAATGTGTGTAACACTCATAAAATTAATATTGTTTTTTATTAAGAGTTATTTGTTTGTAGAAGTCCAAGAAAAGTTTAAAAGGTGAAAAAACATTGAAAAAGTTTCTCAGAATATTTAATATTCTGAAAAATAATTATAATATTTATGACACATAATCCAAAGTTAACTGACCATAAACAGCTGTTGATACTTTCAGCTGAAGTTCGTCAAAGTGGCAGAAACATGTTTACATTTAATTTTAGAAAATATTAAATAATTATTCAGTGCTTGACCAGTAGTGTTATGTAGATTGCACAGACAAAGTCACTATCTAGTTTTTATTTTAGAATGCACCAGTGACAAATAAACCATATAACGCATTGATAATAATATTTAAACAGTGTTCTAAAACCCACCTTGATGAACAAAACTGTTTTATGTTTTGCACATAACGTTATCGAAACTGATTGTCTACCTTATCAATTTTACTGTAGTTAAAGGAAAAGCAAAGGGAAGGCACACTCCTCCCCTTAAGCAGAATAAAAGTGACAGAAGAAGATGCAATTTGACAAGTGTTTTTTAAGCTTACTTATGCACATAAATTTATTGATCAAAGTAAAAATCAATATTACTTATAGCACCAGAAACATTGCAGACTGCAAATAAACGCTTTTAAATCCAAGTTGGATTCCAAACCCACATATTTGTATATTTTCTTGATCGGCTACAACATAAAATCAAGAACTGTGGAACCATAAATAAATTAGAGCGGAATTGAATTTAATTGGTCATATCTGACCATTTCGGGCCCGCTGTAACTTTTCAGTCACGTTAGATTATACATTTTCTTTATGAGCAAAAAAAGCGTACTATCACTATGGCACTTGAAAAATCTTAGACACAAAGTAAATTAAAAGAGCTAAAAGTAGACGCTTTTTAATCGAAGGTGGTTTTTGTTAGTATTTATTTCCTTGATCGGGGAAAAAGTCAAACTCAACTATAGCACTTGAAATACCTTAGATAGAAAATTAATCTAAACAGACGAAAGTTAAAACTTTTTGAACCAATTAGGTTTTTAAGATGTATATGTATATTTATTCATATAACAAAACCTTAAGTAGAACCAGTTAAAATTTAATTAACATTTTGAATCTCTCAACCATGGATACTGAAAAAATTATTTAAAAAAATTGTACGGCTCCATCATATTACATCATAAATGCTTCCACTAAGAAAGCTATGGCCTTCGATTTCGAAAATTACATGTTAAGCCGCAGATAACTGCTAGTTAGTAATAACAAATTTCACATCACTTAATATTCTTATGCTCACAATTAAAATGAATGCTGTTTTCCCTAAAGTCTGGAACCTCAAACCACAAACCACAACAGTTAGGAGTAGTTCCGTGTCACCAATTATGCGTTATGTCGTGCGGTACAACAGTTTCTACCAATTATGGTTAAAAGCTGTGATTAATCGTAAACGATTAACACTCTGATCTAATTTTTTATAGTTAAGTGCTGTATGTCAGCAAATGAAATGGTCAAGTTGTTTTAGAGAATATCTCCTTTTCAGGCATTTTCCATCACTAAATGATACCAAATTAGAACACTAAGTTTCAAAGATTGCAAATTATCCTCTTTTTCACTTGTCAAAAAATCTTAAGGCGTAACAGTAAGCATGAACAAAATAAAAACAAAACCGAATTACTCTAAATGCAAGAATCTGAGAGATGATACTGGCCAGAGCTCATTAACCTTCTTATTAAAAATAAATAACAAGGAACCTAGGAGTCTGTTTTACTCATCAGACTTTAAGTGGAACCCTGCCTTCAGGTTTCAAATATGTACGCTTTGTAGGTCGTGAAAATAGTGGTCAATGAGTGAGTAGTATTTTGCCTATTTACATTTAGATCATCATCTCTATTGTAGTACAAGTTATCTTTAGGATGTATTATATTGTGTATATATTACAGTTTGACAATGCACATACTTCTTATTGCTCTGTCTTTTTTTGTTTAGTTATTTATTATTCCACTGTTGTTATATTTTTCTTTATTTTAGCATAGTTACCTTCAGGGTGACAACTGGCCCTCAGGTAGGACGATTGGCTCTCTTCTGGTAGGGTACTTGTTTTTAAGGTAAGGCGGTTGGTCTTAGGGTAGAGTAGATTGGAGCAAGTGCATAAAAGTCAGCCAGTTACTCTAGGTAGTATTTTTTTACAAAAAAGGACCATACAATTCATGAGTCAGCATTGTTGCCCTGTGGCATATCTAAGGAGATGGATGAGGGGTATAGAATGCCCCCCCCCTTAAAGCCACAAAATATTTTTTTAAATACACATACAAGAATCCAACTTATTTTAAATACAGCAATTAAATGTCTTACTTTGAATTTGGCCAATCTTATTTATTCCATTTCCAAACTCTCTGGTGTGGTGGGTTCTTCAATTACATTAAACCTCACCCTCCCCCAAAGCCAAGTCCTAGTTACACCAATGTTGTTACAAGTCCATAACAAGATAATATTGTTCTTATATCTAAATTGATCAGCAAACTTTCTAGCTAACAGGTGATTTTTTTTTACTGACAAAAATTATTTATTTAAATTTTTCGATGATTTTAGAAATAGATGATATAAGAAATAGAATATGTCACTGTTATAGATTCATTGCTTAGGCTATCATGATCCTGGTTTCTATAACAAAAGAGTCTTTCAACTTCCAATGGTGTTATAGGCCAGTCATAGAAACATAAAAGGTATCAGGAACACACACGACAAGTTGATTCAGATCTAAGTAGTGATTCTATCGAAGTATAAGTGTCGGTGATACAGATGTGTGGTTAATTGTTCACGCAACAGGTGTCAAAAAGAGGAAAATAAGAGATAATAGCGTAATATGTTTCAATAAAATTTTTTTATAACAAATTACATATACTTTATAACAAACAAAACAAATTAACAATATAACAGTATTTCGACAATAGAAAGCTATGAGTAAATTAATATGATGATTTTTACATCACGAAAATATTTTATAAATACTCCAATAAATATATAGTTGTACAATATAACTTTAACTATAATAATTGTATGTATATAAATCTTTCTGTTTTTAATGCAACTGGGAAAACTTGAACTACACGTGTATAAAACATGTGTTATACACAAATCGTGAACTAAGGAATAGCATTACAGTACTTATTCTTAGTAATTAAAAGCTTGTTTTCAATGGAACACAAGAAGCAATAATCACACATGATAATATAACCTTATTTTTGTTAAGTAAGTTAATTGAAATATAATTTCAATATATCATTCATTATTAAAACATTAACATTATTCATTTTAACTGTTGTTTAGTATTAAAATAATTAATTATGTAAAAACACACTGAAGAATATTTGAACAAACAGAAACAACAGACATAAAACATACAGTTAAAATTAACTGACTAAAACATAAGGAACATAAAATTAATATATATGTACAGTATAAGAGAAATTTTAAAACAAAATTTAAAAAATTGTGTAAAACAATGACATACGAAACTACAGCATTATTGCTTGTAAATTATCAATGCTATTTTGTATGACATTGTATAACATTTGAAGTTTAGTAATTAAACAATAGAAACAAATATAAGCATTATTGACCAGTATTTTCTAATACCACAAATAATTATATTCAATTAGATAGAATTAAATGGAATAAAATGTAGGTCATTATTCTTAGTCCGTTTCTGCATCCAATTCAGATTCTAATTATTGGTTGAGGTTCTTTGAATTTTTCAAACTTAGTATTTACATAACATATATAAATTATACTTACTATATTATACACTATACGTCTGTATAATACACACTATATACATATATTTTTGATGCCTATACAATTATTTACGTCTTGATTGTTCATGTAGTGTCCAACATAATTAAGAACTTAACATTTTAACAAATCAAGGAACATAATAGCTATGGTTAATCTGATAAAAGTAATTTGATGAAAATCTTCGTTGGATCTCCACTAGACTCAGTCTGCCATAGTTGTATCTCTTTTTTGGCATATAGACCTGAAAAATAAAAGAATCTCATATATGATACAGAAGTTTTTAACGTTCATACACAATATTTTATCTACTAAACAGATAATAAGCATGCAGTTTGTCAGGCACACCTACACACTAAACAGCATACTCCTATTGATATGTTACTTCACTTACAAATGGTGTCATATTTAGTTTTATTTTTTATTTGTTTCTCCAGTGTAATGTAATAAAAAATTTTGAACTAAAATTACTTTTTTTACAATCAATTTTATTAAAAGTTATGAATGAAAGTTCTCTTTCATATCCATAACAAAACTCAGTGGTCAGTGGTTGTTTTACTGACTGAATTAATAAAACAACCAATAAAACAAATTAAAAAGGTTACAGAGGGATCTCAGTATGCAGCCAGACGAATTCAAGAGAACAGATTGAATTTAAAATGTTGTGACCTGATGACTGCATACTAAACTCATGCACTTATGGCAGGTTTAGATAGAGTTCATACATGCATTGTTGTGTACTAAAATATTTGGCAAAAAATAATTTTAATTGGTCTGAGTTAGAGATGGCACAGTTCAGTTCCGATCTGTGACCAAAGCACTTATAACCAATGCAATACCATTCATCCCTTTATTCTGTTTTATAACTTCATGGCCAATGACGCATTGTGGTAAGTAGAATAAGCCTAAAAAAGGATCAGACGTTTCTTTCAAGAAATTGGTTGGAGATCAAAGTTGTATGGTTTTTAGTAAACAAATGAAACAAACAAAACGATGACAGTTGGCTTATCATAAAATTACAACATCACTCTATTTGTAATTTTGTTACTTACATAAGAGCACACTGAAAAAACTTGCAGCCGACCTTTTGTCACAGACTCCCACTTCACAACAGTCAGAAAATCGGAGTACCATACCTTTGATTTTAACTTTTTCCTTTAAAACTTCTCTAACGCGTAACTCAGTCCATATTCTGAAACAAAATATATATTATGTCATGAAACAATAAGACATATAACCAGCTCATAAAGTTCATCTAATAAGTCAATTTTAAATGCTGGAAAATCGATGACCTGTGTTATTTTATTATTTGTGACGTCACCACTCGCTAATCTTCTCACTCACACAAAAATGACCAATAATCCATCTGTTATTAGAGGTTTAGAATAAAAAATAAAAATCCAGGCATAGTATATTTTTAGTGTAGCAAATACTCTTGTTAACACTTTAGATAAGTAGCAGCGTTTAATTATAGTAGGAACCATCTAAATGAGAAAAAAATTAATTCCAGCTTAGTGTAAAAACACTATAAAATCACTAAAAAATTAACAACAGATTTATGAAATTAAAAAATAATATCAGTATAAACAGAAAGAGAACAAACAAATATTTGTTCCTTCCTAACAACAGTATCAGTGTATAAGTATTCATTGGCTGAAGCCAACCAAGATAGAGATAAGAGTTCCTGGTTTTGCATGCTTTCCTTATTTTTCATTGCATAACAAAGTATACAGTTTTTATAGAGAGTAAAAAATTTAGCACAATCCAATTTTAATAATATTTAAAATACAAAATTTTAAATAATGGTAAAACAGAGCCGAGCCTTGCCGTAACCAAATTGTTGTACAAAAATAATACATACCCTGTATTTGTTACACCAGAAACTTATTCTCTTCATAAAACATCAAAATAAAGTTACACTCTCTCATAGGCATTCATTTTTTACACTTAAAAGGAAAGATTATTTACAGACGAGATTCTTCTATGGGGCAGAAGTGCAAACAAATGCATTACCATTTTCTCTTCTGTAACATGAGTACAAACTTAAGAATACAATATTCTTTGATGAATTTTGAAATGCCCATAAACATAAGGTCATCTCTTATGTGAATCGATCTCAACAAATGTCTCAATGCAAGCTTTTCTAAAATTAATAAACCTTCCAACACTAAACCGCTGTGTTTAATAAATATATAACAATTAATTACATACTATTCAAAAGATATAGATCAAATGAATAAATTACTTTGAAGACATTATATCAGGTGGAATGGTATCTCTCATTTCTAAAATTAGTTCAGCATCAGAAGTCTTCATTATCTGTTGCTCAGCAGGACCTGCAGCTTCGACAACTGCCATGGAAGCATCGTCTTGTAAGAAAGGAGGTTGGGGGACAGCTTCCATGGACTGATCAACTTGAGGGACAGGAGGCTCACGCTCTGGTATTGGTCTGGGCCTTCTTCGTCTTCTGGGTCGTGGGGACTCTGCACCATCGGTGTACCTACAACAGTTTTTAACTGTGAAATTCTACCTTTACCAACTGCAGCAATCCACCATGTTATGTCTTCATCCATGATTTGAGAGACTGAAATTGGCATTTATTAGTTGTCAGCAGACAGCTATAATTCAAATCAAAGATAATTTTATCGGACAAAAACATTGAACTGTCCTACTTCTCTCTTTATTCTTTAAACTTATATTAAAGACAATGCGAAATATTTTAATGTTTTAAACCTACCAAAAGAATAAGGCTTACTCATTTAGCTGTGTAATTCAACAATTCAAAGGGTTAAAGAGTAGAGTAGACTTTATAAGCCTAACTTCTCTCAATAAAATCCATTTTTATTTACATTTAATTCCTTTATTTTGTATTCCTGGTCCGCATTTTGTGTTTTTGTACTTTATTGTAATTTTTAAATTAATTCATGAAATGAAGATTTAAAAGTGAAGTCAATGGACACAAAAAGTTAGTCAACTCAATCCTTTAAGTGCCGAGTTTTCAACAGTGCCGTCACCCAGTACTGCCGGATTTATTTACCAAGCACAGCACTGCTTCATAGTTAGTATACATTTAGTGCATTTCTCGTCCACCATGGCCAACTTCAGTAGTAACTCAATTCCCTGAACTGCCGCCAGAATCTCCTGATTAATAATGTCAGGTCGTGATTGATAAATTAAGTCTGCAACCCCATTGCCATCATTCCAGTACAGTTACAAACTGTTGAATGCCTAACCCACAACAAAGCATCTGGACAAATATAAAATTGATAAAACGTCTTGATCATTATAACAAATAATTCCTGCCATACCGAATAAACCACAGTCAAAATAGAAAATAAAAAAAATAACAGCAGCATCTTAAAAAACGCAATTAAAATAATTAGAAAACAAGAACGTTTTGTCTCTGACAACCAGGTAAAACTTCACCATGTGCTTTCGTAATAGTTTCTTAGTTGACCGTGAGAGTGTAGTAGTAATTAAACAGCACTACTACTGCAGATTTGCAGTAGTTCAAATAAACATTACTAGAGGGCAATGTGTAGCGTCTTACTACTGCCAGGCATTAGCAAAGCAGCTGTTTAGCATGATATTACACAGACATGGCAGTTGAACGCAAAGTGGAATCACAAATTGTTAACACACGCGCATGGCAGAGTTATGGGATTAAGTGGCTGAAGTGAAGCTGCCTTGAGTTTTATCCCTTAAGAACAAACCTCTAATGCCTTCACACTCTTATTTATTGCTAAAGAATTATTCTAAATAATGAAAAACTTTTGAAATTTTGGTTTCATTAATTAATTAATAAAATTATCAACAAAGCTAAAGTTTTTGGATGTGTATTAATTACATTTAAAAATAAGACATCTCCCATGACTCTAAAACAAATACACACAAAAAATTGTTTGAAGTTAGGCACTCTTAGTTGTAATCCGTTCTTTTCAAAGTTGTTAGTATTTTAGGTTATACTTTTAAAGACATTTTATTTTTATTCTGTCATTAATATAGCATTTTATGTAATGCTATGTAAATATAAGAAAGAACTCTTCTCAGCACTCTGACCTGTAGTCTTGCTGGGAATTTCCATACTAATAATAAGCTTTGTTTTTCTTGTATATTCTAAGTATGTGGAATAAAGTGATTTGATTTCTTTGATTTCTTTTTAATAAAGATGGACAACAGTACATCCATTCTTATCTTATCTTACTTCTGAACGAGTGTTGAACAATTTTGGATTTTACGACATAAAACAGTCAATAGTATTTTAAATTATGAAACCATTATTATTCTTATCAAACTAACACAATTCTTGGGACATTTCGTCGCCTTGGCCGTCTTGGAGGCGGTGGTGGAGGTGGTGGCATTTCTCCTGGAGCAACCACAGGCTGAACTTCACCTTCAGGAGGCATTGGCTGTTCCACAGTGGGAGTCTCTTCTGCCAGTGGATGATGAATAACTGTTGCCATTGTAACATCAGAGATTTCAGGGAACTTGGTCTTCTTGTAGTCCTTCTTGTACTTTCTATAACTACATCGGGCACCACTGGTCTCTAAAATTAAAGTAAGAATAACGGTCAATTGTTTGTTTTTTCCTAAAATTTTTAACAGCGCAAACATATTTTTATATGTAATTTACACTAATATAAACAATGTTACATTAATGTAAACTTTAAAAACAGTATTAATACATGTATTACGGTAATCAATTTGTATATTTTCGATTTGCTAGTGTACTTGTACATTATGAAAAACCCAGGTAATTAAATTTCAGATCCAATATTCATAACTACAATACCAGGAATCGAAATAATTTAGAAATTGAATTAACCGTCTTAGTAAAACCATGAACAATCACAAAGTAATTTTATTTAAAGTTTTCAATATATTCATACCATTGGTTGATAAATATCTAACTCAATTTTCAGAAAGAAGCTTTATAGGTCGTTACTGGTTAATTCTTTTTACAGTATTCAGGAATTTTTTGGAGTTAGTCAAATTGCTTTTTGAGAATTGTTTAATCTTTGATGTTGTTTCTCTCTCAACTCTTTACAGTTGCTTTGTTCTTGTTATTTTAAATTAGTCTATACCTCTTGTTGTTATTTATTTGTCGTTACTGCCAGTTTATTTATAAATATTTTATTAACTGTTGTATTTTAGTTTTGTTGATTAATTCCATTGTTTTAAATCTTTTAATTGAAGTAATTTATTTTAACTAATTGATGGTAATATTTTAACAACTCTTTTTACATCTTAACATACCAAAAATTATCAAATTATAAAACGTATGAATTTGAAATGTAATAGTTTATCTGTAGTTTATAGTATATCTATATTTATAAGTATATCTAGACTTGGTGTTGTGCTGCAATACTGACGTTGTTAATACTTGTAAATTCTTAAAACAATAAATTGATTGATTGATAATAAAATACATTAATGAAACAAATGGCAATATCTTGAAATGTTACTGATTTTCTTGTATTTTTATTAGCTTTTTAAAAATTATGATAACAATTTCTATTACCCCTGGAACTGGCAAAGTCATAATTTTTTTTACAATGCATTTTTTCTGTTGTAAACTGGCACAGTTGTAACTTTAAGTACTAAATATTATTTGCTAATTGCATCAACTTTCAAACAATCTTCGCTCAAATTGTAATAAAAGTCATATCATTGTAATCAGCATATTCCATACTTTCTTTTCATGTACTCACTTTTATACAAAACAAATTTGCTTATATTTTATTGGCCGCTAAAAGCTAAAAGCAAAAAGCAATGTTTTTAGGAAATAAACGTTTCAACTTTGGAGCACCCTACATCCATGAATATGAAGTTAAACCCAATTTGTACTTCTTTTACAGTATACCGTATTTATGCTGAATAAAATTATATATATATATATATATTATATGTTATAATATAAAATACCATGTTTTCCATAGTAACTGATTTTGAAGTAAATTTTCTGTTTTATCTCTGCGGAAGAGGTTAAAAACCTGTGCCAGTTAAGAACACAATTTATGCCAGTTCAAGGGTTAATCAACTTCCCTACCCATTACCTTTTTTAATATTATTAATAATAGTCTTAAAATATTGGTTTTTTTCCTAGTGAAACTGCTTTGTTTTAATAATTCAATGAACACACCTGTATAAATAGAACTTGTACATTACAAAATACAATTTGTTGTGTATGTATCAAAATAATTCTCGCTTTAAATAAGCTTGTACACACATTTTATAATATGCCATACTGTATGTAAATATTTACCAAATCTGATCCAATACTGGAAAAGGCTGAACCAGCTACAGATGGTCCGGTGGTCACAGAAATGTCTTGCATTTGCTGAAACATTTTAGTTCATTATAACTGCCACAATAGAAGGAGGTATTTTATAACTTCGTACTATCCACAACCCAAAAATCAGTATTCAAAATCAGATGTTTAGGGGGTTTTAATAATAATAACAAATCAGGATAAAACAGAAATACAAACTTCATGTTTGGACTCACCTGTACTATTGTTCTACTCCCAATGTCAGTTGAAATTGTCGGTCGGCATAGGAGGTCCTCCAGATTCCAAATCTGTTTGATGCAGAGCCACTGCTAGAAAATAAAGGAGGTTAAACGTTTAATAAATAACATTGACAGTTATGTGACAAGTTCAACAATTACTCACCTTACATAATTTGTTATGTAGTAACAATGTAGAAAATTTGAACCAGAGCCGAATCAAGTTCAGAAACAACTGCTACATTTTGGACTAAACATGTCAAATCTCATAAAAATTCCCAATAATTGTATTTTAGAATGAAGGATATTTAATCAAAAGTGCAAACTTTTCCAGAATTGTCATCCTGAAAAAAAAGAGTTTGAACAGTTGCAAAACTGCAATGGAGAGAATTGTACATGTCAGCTTCCAAACATCCAACACTGTTGACATTACCTTGCCTCTACATCTTGGAAACCTCTATTTTCAAATCCAAATGTGAACACATAAGAGGTAGTGATTTAAACTTATCCAACTATTGAACTGGAAGACTCTGGAAGCTCAAGAACGTTTGCCTTCTTAGGCAGGAGTTTTATTCGTCAACAAATTTCTAAACTCGATCAAAAGTGTCCCCATGCTGAAGGCTTTTAAAACTCGTCTAAAACACAACATTGACCACACACCCGTTCTACAGTATAGACGAGTTTATGGCACACAATTGGGAGACCTCTCAATTGGTTGATTGACCGGGGAAGTGGTGGAAAAATTCAAATGAAGGGAGAGAGAGTGAATGCAAAAATTGTACACTTGAAAGGGATTTTGATGCTAGAATTAATGGAAAAGTTTAGCTAAACAACTTTGACGATTGCTATATAGGTGTTTTTATGTTTTACGCAATAAATCATTTATTATTATTACATTTAAACCTAAATTATTAACCGAATGCAGATTGAATTGGTACAACCTTTCTCAGTTGGTACAAAATCATTGTTTTTGCTATGAAACGGCTGAATAATTATACTAACCAAATTACTTTATTCAAGAATACATGCTTATAATAAGTAATGTTAATACTATTCAGGCGATAAACTAATTTCAACAAGCTATCACATTGTTGAAAATGTTCATTATAGTAAATCACTAAATCCTAGAAACTGTCTTCTTCCTCCACACATCTGTGAAACAAGAATCAGCACACAAAATCACAACTACAAAACCACACACCCCCAGCTATTAGCTCTCTATGCACAGATTACCAACTAAATTTGTGGAATTATGCTATGGTATGGTCCTCTAGAATATTTGAGGAAGAGAATGCAATTTTGTAGACTACTGAAGATTTGGCCATTCTACCACTTGGTAAATGTTATGAACGGACTGGTCTGATAACACTTAAGAGTTTAACCATATATATACTTTTATAACCGTCGTTCTTATCTCTATTATAATACATGGTCAGTAAACAACAAGTTCTGTATGTATAACTATCTAACAAGGGTTTTCATTTATTTGTAACTTTTTAGTTAGAACAGTCAGAGATCAGCACTGAACTGACAACAACGGTAGTGATGACAATTAATAGCTGTAAAAACATGCTGATGGTAGTATTGGTCCGCCAAGTTGGATTCTTTCCAACTTACTAGGAAAATCATTTAGTATTGAATATTGATTTTGATTGCAACGGTCCTTCCAACAACTATGCATTAATTAAATGTAGTAATGTAATAAATTATTAGTAATTTGGTAGTTTTTGCATTTCTTAGCCAACACTAGGACTGAGGTACTATAAAGCAAGCATTTTGTGAAGTCATGTCAAAATGACTATACAACCCGCCATCCTCTATGGCCACTCACAAAAAACAAAACAAAGCTTTGACAAAGTCTCTATATATCACCTGAGTGAGCCTGAACCTCATCATGAGTCTGGGGTCGCTGTCCTCTTGTTGCCCAGTCTGGGTAACGCATCAGCACAGAGGAGCTGGAAAAAGACATGATAAATAATTTCCTTTAAGTGAACTCGGGATTTTCATTACAATCTAAAACCACATCAAAGTCTGAATCTAATTCTAAAGCAGCTATAATCTAACAATCCATAGTTTCACATGAATAACATTCCGTCATTGTTGCTATAAAAAAATAGCTCCAAAACATCTAGTGCTGTCATGATATCCAGTAAATTTTTTTGTAACTAAACAACATATTCCGTTATATTATAAGCCAGACAGCACTTGGCTATTACTCGTGGTGTGGTGATAAATAAATAGATGGGAACACCCATGCTCGAGTGAGTAAAAGCTGGCTGCAAATTCAATCAATGACGTTCAAGCAGAACTTGAGCATATACTTCATGTGTTAACCCTCTTGAGTGTTGTGTGCTTGTTGTACCACTTGCTCTCCTCTAGTACAACATCTCAGAGGATTAATATTATAAATAAACAAGGATTAACAATATTTACTTATCAGCTGATCACTTGGTAGTTTCTAAACAAAATAACAAAAATAAATCTGTTATATGCTATTTATTACCTTATGAGGGGGGCTCTCTTTAATCTGAAATCTGGTGGAAACTCTTCTTCTATTCCATCCTGATACAAAATCAAATTATTAGAATAATGAACAAAATATTTATATTTTTTTAATATATAATAATAATAATAAGTGTTTAGTAATTTATCTAGCTCGGAAAGTGGTTTAAAGCATTTCTAATTTAATTTGTTCAAGTAATAATTGAACCGGGGAAATGAGTAAAAGAACTTGGTCAAGAGTTTAATTACGAACGAATTACTCACATTTTCAATGTAAGGCATCTTACTGGTGCCCACATCCTTGAGCATGTAATTGATGTCTGTGACCAAGGGATGAGCAGCTAAAGATGAAATTAAAGTGTCAACAATATTCGACCAACTAAGTTGCTCAAGTTCTTCGATGGGTTCTTCTTCTATCCGAGGTTGTTCCCTGGCAACAACTTCCTCCATTGGCTCATCTCCATCGATAAATATTTCATCCAATCTCAAAGGCTCATTTCTGGATAGGTCCCACTGAAATGAGCAACTATATTTAATAATCAACTCTTAAATAACATTTCATACAGTATTAGTAACAAAATTATACTCTGAAATGCTATATTCTGTTTAATTGTTTAATGAACTTATTGTTTAAACCCACCATCTAGTACTGAATAGCCTGTAGTATATTTTAATTTTGTAATAAAAAAATTTAATTTAAAAAAAATTAACAATGAATCAATATAGTTTACTATATTATGTAAATAAAATACATATTAAATTAAATAATTTGAAATATTAAAATTCCTGAGTTATTTTACTTCAGTCTAAAAAGTATAAATTTTGTGGTGAGAATTTGAGTATTTATTTCCCTGTGTAGTTTATGAAACAAAAATCTGAATTCACAACCACAATCAAGTTTCAGAAACTTACTATAGTGAAGTAAAAAAAATCAACCTGTGATTCATTAGTATGAAACGCTAACTACCATCACAACTATATCTATCTAAACTACACACATCTCTTTAAATGTTATTGCATGACTTGCTAACTTCTAATGATAGGTAGACTTCAGAAATGTAATTACAGTGAGAATTGAGAAACATAAGTAAAATTGAGTGTATCAATAAGCTTAAACTTGAAAACACAAACTGGACATGGTTCCCTTCCTAATCTTCCTCTGTTCTAAAATTCTACCATAATCATAATCATCAACTATTTGGCTGAAAATTGTGATTTCCAGTCTCTTTATTTAACTGACAGATGCTGATACAGCCTACTGCGTATTCTTTGGTTGAAGTTTGTTTTTAATGACGAAAGGATTGTGAGCGAAACAGGATTTTTCCAGACATTTACCATCATTCAATGATACAAAAAATCAGTAACACTACATTTCGAGTTCTGCAATCTGATCTCTCAGGTGTATAACTAACCTAACACATAATACTGTTTATGTGTCTGACGATTAGTTTCAAGTGTAACAAGCTAAAAATTATATAACCTATGTAAAAGGTTTTTTTTCTGAATTTTTCTTTCTTTCAATTTTCTTCCTCACATTTTGACCCTCACTCAAATGCAGCTAACAAACAATATGTTTCTTAAGAGAAAACCCTCCAAAGACTTCCAAAAAAAAAACTATGTTGTGTTGTTGTCTGCTTATACAATACAAATTGGCTCGCCCATGCACTGTGATTTTTTTACATCTTGTGTTGAGTAAAGTTTCTCTTCTAGTCACACCATCTGTTCCAGTCAACCTTGACTTACTTTTTGGTAATGGATGCTTTAGACTAGCAAACATGATTTCAATAATAATTGGCATATTTCTACACATTTATTTACTTTATTACACGTTTATTTTACGTTCAAACAATGACTTGCATATTAACACGTTCACGACAACAGCTTTTTTACGGTCTTTCTTATTTACCGTAAAATTTTTCAATAATAATGGTAAAAAACCGTAATCAGTTTTATGACGTTAAACATCTAATTATAATGAGAAAAGTATGTAGGTTTCGCAATTTTGCACAAAAAATTATTTCAATATGATTTTTTTTATTTTTCTCTGTGTAGCCTACCTAATAAAATTAATTTATCTTAAAAATTAAGCAATTGTGCACCCAACAGAGTAAATGAAAGTCTGAGGTATTTATTTAAGTGGATAAAATTTAAAAAACCACCAAGACAGGCAAACAATAAAAATGTATTTAAGAAATGCGTACCAATGTGTACCCCATTGGGCGCATTTACGAAAGCCCAGTATGTACCCGATCGGGTACATGACGCCAGTTGTGAAAGATCGCATGTATCCGATGGGGTAAACATCATTGTGAACGTGTTAAATATTAATTTGTAAGTAAAAACAATGAACTGTGTGATTTTGATTTGAATTAACTCACCGTACAATTTAAAATGTTATTATAATCATACTATTACAAGCTAAACCTTAAAGCGGTTTGATAAAAATCAAATGTCTCAATATAACCTGTTATCAAGGATTAATCTTAATTCTTTTTCTAGCACATTTTTAACAGTTAGCATTATAGTTATGCTCACACACATTAATAAAATTATTCTTAAAATTATATTTAGAAGTATATTTTTGAATCATGAAACACCTGAAAAAATTTATTGGTTTCTCAAATACCTAAAAGATTACAAGCCATATTTTAGTTTTAAATAAGACTGACTTACATTTAGGTCTTGTGTCAACCACCTTCTGGTTCTGTTGTCTCTTCTTGGGGGACATCTTATTATAGGAGGTCTGACTCTCTCTATTAAATCAGGGTTTCTTGTCTGTAAGACAAAATTACAATTATAGTATGAAGGACAAGTATCCTATGTAATTATTCCATGAGGTCAGATGATAGAGCTGCACCACGTAACTTTGATTGTACAAGTCACACAGGAGATAAATCATTTACACAGTCGAGGTGTGCTGATATCCGAGGGATTAATTTAGTTACAGGATCTGTTTAGTAATAATTATCGGGTCTGGGCTGCCGTACCCTCAACAGAGTGGTAGATGGGGGTGTCTGAATAGTTGGCCTCGATAGAAGAGTCCCCAACCACTCAGGCTCACTTTAATTTAGTCATCTGTGGGCGTGCGTTGAGATAGGATGTGGATTTTTATTATGTGTGATTATTATGGTGTTATCGCACCAACATGGAGCGGACCGTCTAGCAAAGCTATGCTGTAAAGTGTTGCTTCAAACTTGGGAAATCCACGTCCAAGACCCTTGAACTCGATAAACAGGTTTATGGGAATGATGCCTTAAGCCTTAAGACTTTTTGAGTCGTACAAAATGTTTAAGGAAGGCTAGGAGCTTGTACATTACGGACACACAACGACCGTTCGAACCAATGCTCAGGTGGCCAAAGTGAAAACAGTTTTGGACAGAACCATCCACACCATTGTAACATTGAGGAAAGTGTGCATGAAACAGGTGCCGAAAGTCTTGAGCAAAGAACAAAAACTGTTGTGTGTGGAAAGTTTACAAGAAATTTTGGACTGCATTCAGGAAGATGAAGAATTTCTCAACATTATCATTAGCGATTAATCGTGGGTGTTCCAGACTTTTTCTTGTTTCCGCAAATGAAAAGGGAGCTCAAAGGACATCAGTTCAACTCCATCGAAATGGTTGAAGAAGCGACGACAAAGGTTTTTAACAGTACTCTGGAAACTGACTTCCAGTGGTCTTTTGACAAGTGGCAGATGCCCTCTAGTCCCTCAATTTATAGCATTGGATGAGTTATCTCTTATGTAACTAATACAAGCAAAGCTAATACCAACAGTTTACAAGCCAATTTGAAATTAAATGTAAAAGTACTTTAATATAGCACACACATACTAAAAATAAATTACTCACAAAATCAAGGATCCCAATTGGATTATCCGCCAGTACTCTTGCTCCAATTTCTCTACGCCCTGTCCGAACTTTCTTTGACCACATTTGAACCTGAAAAAGATTATTTGTAGAATAGGAAAGTTGTCTTAGTTCCTGTGTCTGTCCAATCTAAAAAAAGTTTTACATGTAGTCCATGTTATTACAAAAATAAATTCACAGTACATAAACAAGACAGACAAGTCTTTTTTTCAGCTGTATCTAACACACAAAAGTGTGTCTTTGGTACTAATGGTATAATGAAATCTACTTATTTAAACTTGAATCATCCAGAATGCCTACAGGATTTTACTTTAAGGAGAAAATTTGTTTTGAAAGACACAATATCCTGTGAACAATTACAATTAATTATGTATTTCAGCTTAAGTGGCTGTCTTGTAAAAAAATCTGTATATTTAGAACAAGTTTATGCACTGCATTTATTATGTGTATATATTAAAAAAATGTGTTCCCAAATAGATTGCTTGAATAAATACTAGTACATCATTTTATATTTGTTTTGAAATATAGTCACCAAACATATCTTAAATACATAAAACAACTTTTTTTGTCTAAAACCTAATATTAAAACAAAAATCCATCTATATTATTAATATGTCACTTCATTAATGTTTAAAAAAACATCTGTTTACAAACATAATGATAACAGATTAAACATTACACAATACCTTTTGGTTATTGGCCACAAGATTCAGGTAGAATTCTATTGCAAATATTCATACCTGTTTTATTGAACATTATGGGCACTAAACCACTTGGTTCTGAAATTTTCTAGAATGTAAATTGTATTAACTCTGAAAGCTCCTGATCTCAGGTAGCTTCTAGCGTTTGGAAGATCGCGATGCCTGAGAACTTTCAGCCTACAGGAACATCCACCTCTAGCAGCACCCTGCCATACAAAGCTCATGACCACTAATGGCTTCTGACCTCAGGGAGCTTCTGGTGTTTGGAAGATCACGATGCCTGAGAACTCTCAGCCTACAGGAACATCCACCTCTAGCAGCACCCTGCCATAGAAAGCTCATGACCACTAATGGCTCCTGACCTCAGGGAGCTTCTGGTGTTTGGAAGATCACGATGCCTGAGAACTCTCAGCCTACAGGAACATCCACCTCTAGCAGCACCCTGCCATAGAAAGCTCATGACCACTAATGGCTTCTGACCTCAGGGAGCTTCTGGTGTTTGGAAGATCACGATGCCTGAGAACTCTCAGCCTACAGGAACATCCACCTCTAGCAGCACCCTGCCATAGAAAGCTCATCGCCACTAATAGCTTCTGAACTCAGGGAGCTTCTAGTGTCTGGAAGATCATGATGCCTGACAATTTTCATAGTAATATTGTGAAATAGAGCAGGCTGCAATTTTCAGAATAAAATAACCAGTGCAAGTAGCAAAACAAAAGGCACAGGCCTTTTATGACTACAACTACTTAAAAAAACAATATTTTTCGCTTACAGTTGGTACAACTGTAGATGACCATAGTGCAAAAGGTCTGCAGAAAATGTACTGACAAACAGACAGTATAAATTTGAACTACTCTCAAGTAATAAATTGCTAATTTTAAATCTTGCTGGAGTTGAGTCCAGGTCTAGCCCACACTACAGCTTCACGAGTAACGGTTGTGTGTCTAGGCAAATAGGAAAGCAAGAATTTCTAGTCTTTCTTACATTGTCAACCCCTATTGGTCAGCTTGACCTTAACATAATGCTAATCTGTTTTATATCTACAATTTGACTTCCATGTTTGATTTTTAGGTAAATTTAGTTTACAAAATCACAGCCTATTGCATTTGTCCTCATGGCAGTACTTATAGAAAATTCCTTCTACACAACTTAACTGAACATGACTTCCAGAGCACAAAACCATATTAGGCTACATAATATATAACTGTTATAAAAGTACCCAAACAAAATTAAACAATATAAAAATAACTGATTTTATAAATATTTTGGCTGTTTGTTGGCCAGCTTGTTATTTTGTTTCATTCCATTAAAGCAGCTGTTCAAACTTTAAAAAAAATTCATAACTCTGTTATTTGTGAACCTAGAGAAAAAACAAAAAAAGCGTCTTGGAATGCTTATAATATTTACTAAAAAATTTGTTACCTCATAAGAATAAATTAATAATATTTCAGTTTCCACAAAATCTATCTACTTCTTCCGGCTGAGCTGGAAGGACTACTGTTATATCTATCTTTATTGCTTATTTTACTTAAAAGTAAATTTATAATAGTGTTTTGGTAGTCAAGATACTAACAAGACTAAAAAAACAAAGAATAATAAATTAAAATCTGTATAATTACACAAAATTATAACTCAGTATAAATATTCTGACGCATAAAAAGTAATTTTCTTTAGTTAAAAAATGTCTGTAAAGAGCATATAAATAAATACAATCAGAGGAATACCTGAACAATATTAAGTGTTATTTTCATTATTGTTAATGTGCAATAATGCTCAGTTAACAAGTTCACTGCCACATAGTTCACTGGTGACTGAACCGATGACTCATTGTAGAACCCTCAATGGGAACCTAACGAATTTCACCAAAGCTACTCTATTTTACTAAACATATGTTTAACAGCTTTTTACCAATTTAAATAAAGATTGAAATGGGGAGAAATATATTTTATAATTATTACAATAAAGTGTAATATTACATGTGAATCACGGATGACTCATGGCGCACGTGACCTACTTTACTTACAGTTATATTTTGTGTGCAGCATAAGTCATCCATGACTCCCCGACATGTGCAGTTCTATCCCTTGTACATGCTGATTTCAACTGCTCATTTTCTGCTACATTATTACACAGGTCACAGAGTATATTAAATGGTTATTGATAACCATGTAAAATGGTTATTGATAACCATTTAACATGGAGCCAACACATTGACTCGATTAATCCAAGACTAAATAGAATCATTTATCTCTTGAGGAGTCTCACTAATAAAATCCCGGAATCGTATAACAGAACAGCATATTTTGCATATTTTCAGTCAATAATGCGTTATGGGCTCATACTCTGGGGAAATTGTAGCAGAATAGGAGAAATATTAATACTCCAAAAAAGAGCCTTAAGGGCTTTAACAAATTCACAAGAATATGAACATTGTCAACCCTTATTTATTAAAATGAAAATACAAACAGTAATTAATCTCTATATTTATGACTTAACCCTATATGCAATTAAAAATAAAAGCAGTTATAAATATAATTATGATATTCATAACTATAATACAAGGAATAAGGATAGAGCCCTCATAGCGTTTTTCTAGACTGAGTAAATGCCAAAGTAGCCATACCATTATATCTATGAAAATTTACAATAAATTAAAGGTACTTATGGATAAATATCCAATCCTGCAATTTAAAAACAAGTTTTATAACTGGCTATTAGAACATCCCCTTTATAAACTAGATGACTTTTTTTGTCATTGATCCAATAGACTTTTAGAACTTTGCACGAGGCCTGTTACAAATCACCATTTTTGTTAATCATGTTTTGCTGGTCTTTGCTTGAAGGATGTATACTTAGCTGATGCGGAGAGAGGCTGTTGTTGACGGAGTATTTGATGGGTACTGTTTGGTATTTATATTGGATAGTATCAGTTAAATGGAGGGTTATTATGTTAAAATCATTATGTTGATTTATGCAGGGAATTTTATGATTTGGATTTTCACAAGGTGCAATCTTACATTGTATTAGTTATGTAAATATTTTTAGGTTGTAATTAACATATAATATTTGTAATTTGTAATCCTTTTTAATATTGTGTTTGATTGATTATAAAATACTGATTGACCATGTTTGAATATGTGATGGACTCATGACTAAGCTTACTTAGCAGCTAAATGACATTGTCAATGATCTTTTGTGATTCTTATGGCAAATAAATATTATTATTATTATTATATGTTTCTAATGTCTTGGAGCTTATATAAAGTTCATTTCCTTACAACTAACTGAATATAAATAGTGTGCGTATTTCAGCTGCTGCCATTGTCTGCTTTATTACTGCATCAGCTTCCAGGCCACAAAGTAAATCTTTACGTTTTTAATGTCTTCGAGCTTATATGCAGTTTATTTCCAAACAAATAACTGAATATAAGTAGTGTACAGCACGAGTCAAGGGTTACTCATGACAGTTAAAAGTACACAACGTACATGATTGCACTCCTTAAAAAAAACACAATCTGGTAGTTCTGCCAATTTCACCTAGAGCGCTCTAGCGCTGACCTACACTATACTTACAGATACCAAAGACCACTGTTCTCATGAGTCACCAGTGAACCATATCAGATTGAAATAGCACACCTGTATTAGTTACCGGTGTGGCTCACATTGTAATATGAGAAACATTGCTAAATTTAACAATGCGGCAAACATGTTAAGTTAAGAAGTTTGTAATTTTACTTAAAATTGGCAATGTACTTAAAATTCAATACCTTCCTGCGTTTTTGTTGTGGACTTTCTGGTTCAACCGGTACGTCACTCAGAGGTCGTCTGATGCCCCATTGTTGTGAAGGTGGCAAAGACATCTCCTCAGGCAAGTCAGAGAGGACAGGAAAGGATGGCAAAAGAGGATCTAACGTAACATGTGATCCAGCGAGTACTGGAAAATGAATGGTTGGGGAGATGAGACCTGGCTCTTCAGCCACAACTGGAGGTGCTAAGGAAAGAGGTTTAGGATGAGTTATGTCACTCACAGTGTGGGTGAGGGGAGACAATCGAGGAACGAGGGGTATATCTGACACCAGCAGGACTGGAGATCTCGCCACCCTTTTCTCAAAACACCTGTTGAATTCGTTCTCACACAGTCCCATCAACTCCACATCTGAAGGTCCGGACGTGAGCAAGTTCTCAGTCAATAATTGGCATGGGGTATCTTTGTTGACAGGCGAAGACAACTGGTACTGTACTTTATTGTGTGCATTGCTTGGTGAACCAGGGAATTTCAACAAATCCTGCAGCAACATTGATTCATTTAGTATCACAACACATACAAATGCTTTGACAACATCATATGGATGAAAATTTAAAAAATTAAAACAACTATACAACCTATTTAATTGCATGGATGGCCACACAAAGTTAAAACCAAAAGTAAGGATGATAAAAACTGTAACATAAAATTTAAATAATGAATACAATTGTAAAACCAAACAAAATTTTAATTAAAAATGAGTAAATAAAAGTATGGGATTCATAACAACAGAATAGAAAATGGCATTTAAAGTTAATCAAAATCAACAACTGATATTAGGCTAATTCTTTTACATATAATAAATAACCCGCTCACAAAGAAATCTGCACAGAAGCAAATGTCTGAGCAATCCCAGCAGGGATCACTTCTGGCTGATTTATACCTTCCAGTTGAACCCACCATTGGGCACAGCAAAAACCGATGTGTCACTTCAATCTGGGCAACCTTATGGATGTCCAGGAGCGGCACATCACTAACCACATATGTTGAGATTCTGGGGTTTGTCGGCAATTCGATAGGTCTAGGCTACTGTGGGAGATGACTGTTGGAGTTGGTGGGGTTTATTCCCTAACCTCAGAGATTCTTGCTATCCTCACCAAGGGTATAAATAGGCTACCCCCTGCCTATTTTGACTGGAGAGGCTGGTTCAGAGCTGGCCTCCCCTTCTTCTTCCGGGGGAACATGACTTTGAGATGTAGTGCCCTTATTCTTCCTCATGGATCTCGATAGGAGGCGGCCCCTACTCTCTAACCTTACCCATCCTGAATATCCTGTCACTCTGGAAGCAGTGCAAAAGTTCTTACAGGACTAAAGTGCAATTTATAAGCTTCTTGTCCTAAGAGAACAAAAAAAAAAAATGTCTGAGCAGCCACATGCAGGAAGGGACCCCCCTCCAGTGGTGGGGAGTGGAGCAAACATCTCCTCGTCTCTGTTTTATCAGCAATGTGGATTGTGTCTCACTCATACCGTTTTATTTACTGCAGCTACTTATCTATTCTATTACTATGTTGTATTTTTGTGTGTAGGCCTATACATGTGTCGCAATCTAAGTGTAAAATATTAATTGAAGAGACTAATGTAGACATAGACGTATCCATGGAGCTTGCGTTTTGGTGTGAGGTTAGCCGCGCAGTGGCAGTGGCCAGGTCAGGGGATAGAGCGATCGGGCGAGTGCCGAGCATTGGTGGGGATACTGGGAGAGGATGGCATCACAGTGGTGGAGAGATATTTACCCCACCCTGCATGAACAACCAGTGTCTTTTGGTAAGCGGTTTACCTATAGGCACATATAAGAAGTTTGGATATAGGCACACTCATAGAAGTTGAATAAGTAGTAGAGAAAAACCTCGTTTATCTGGATTAAATGGAACCTGAAGTGATCCAGATACTCTGTGACTATAGTAAAAAAACATAACAGATTACAGATTACAGTTTTACAAAAAAGTCTTTCAGTCTCTCTTAAAACTGGTAAAATGCTTCTTCCAGGGAGTATGATCAAGCAATATTTTAAGGCCATCATTCCCGCTGAAAATATGTTGAACTAATATCCTAAATAAACCATCGATTGGTCTAGTTGTGTTCTTGAATACAGATTTTATTTCTGTAAATTTTATTTTGTTTGGAAATGTAGCAAAAGTGAAGGTTTGTATTCCCCCGTCCTTCAGGAAGTTTTAAATAAAAATTAATACAAAATTATAACAAGTAAACAAGAATTAAGAAAACACAAATAAATGTAAACACAGTGCATAACATATATATATATATATATATATATATATATATATATATACACACACACAACTTGTTTTCTAAAATCCTTTTTAGTATATTTTTAACATGATTAACTTTAGAGTCATTTATTAAAAAGATTATTTGTGAAACATTTCCCAAATATGGCCAATATAAATGCCAATATCATTACTTAATTAATTAATAATATTTAAAAAATATATCAAGTAATAAGGAAAAGTAGTTCATACCTCCTCATCAATCCTCTGATAATCATCAAACTCTGTGATCCTGGAAGAAATAACCTGATTATATAAACAAGTAAAAAATTTTGTTTACACACTAAATAATGTTTCAAAGTTATTTAAATTAGATTATACTGTCAACACAACCAAGATTACTCTTCTACTTGAAAAAATTCATTTTTATGCCCATAGAACATTGCTTTCTTAGATCTCCTCAAATCCACACCTTTTTACATTTTATTCCTATTATATAATTATGTATATCACATCTTTACAATAAGAGGAACACTCTCAATCTTTTTTTTTAGGTTTAGTCAAAAACCTATAAGGTATTTTAATATATGTAAAAGTAATATTGACTGTGATTAAAATAATAGGTATACTATAAAATGTAAATAAATTATAAGAACTTCTTAGTTAACATGTTTCCATAATGAAAATGTAAGCCCTTTATTTGAACGGAATTAAACATTGTTTTTTTTTTTTCAAATAAATGTCGTGATCACTGTATAGATCGACTTTGCAATACTAATAAGAACAAAAGGATTTTTATTTATGTTATTTTCTTCTTGCATAAGACTATCCAATTTATCAGTAAAAAATCATGAAAAGTTTGTAGACTTCTATTGACAATTATTAAGGAAACATATTGAGAAATTTATTTTAGATACTAACAACCCGTAACAATAAACACGGCAACTTACGTTGTAAAGAGATCTCTCAGGTAATGTACGTCTTGAGAACAGATGCTTGAATCCTGAAATAAAATCAGAATTAAACAGAAACCCAATATTGGCCACTTCCAGTGACCATCCTATTCTTCTATTAAAACTTGTACTTTTGCCACAGAAAATTAAAACCCAAATGGCAGTTCAAAACTGTTAAAAAATCTCTCCTGGCTGAAATCAAACAACTCTTCCAGTAGAACATTCAAGCATGCATAAGGCAAAACTTTATCCACAACATTGTACATGTTATATCAAAATGCAAACAACTTGAGTTCAATGACATTTTTAGGATAAATAAGTGTTAACCATCAATTGCTGAATTTGGGTCTATACAGACATATATATTTGGCCTCCTATTTCTGATAGCATTCTCGTTGAAGAATAAACAAAAGAGATGACAGTAACTGAATAAACAAAGTGTACATAACTGTGACTGAGAATCAAGTGGTGGAGGGGTGGGGGTAAATAGGCGAAAACTAATTAAATTAAACATTAAAAATACTTTACTACTCACATCGTCAGACATTGTGATGCTGACTGGATCCAACCGTCTTGGGAGTCTTCGTAATCTCTGCAACAAAACCATAGTCTCTCTTTAATGTTATCAGACTCCAAAACTCACTCTATAATCATATAAAGCACTTTTTCTCCTCTTATTCTTCGAAACTCAGAGGTAGACAAGATGGATGTGAAATGAAATTTACAATAGTTTTTGTCCACATGCTTTAGTTATTTTAAAATAATGCAATGAATGATAATAATTTTGGATTATCCCTGTTGCCTCTGGGTAGTTAACTACAGTGTTCAAGTTAAGTGGATTCAAGTTTTTTATGTGTTGTGACTTTTTAAGTTTTTTACATTATCTACTAACCAGGCAACACAGTGGATCATTTTAAAGTGTAGTGATAAGTATTATCGACATTCTGAGCCAAGAAACATTATTTTTAATCCATGAATAAACTTTAAAATTAACTATTAAAAAGTACTCACTCCAAACTGCCAAAAGCACATGTTTTTTGTAACAGCTTAACATTGACTAAATCACTAATAAAACTGCACTTTTGAAAACTACATCAATAATATGTGTGGTTAGATTACACAATTGGCACAAGTAACACAAAGTGGACATTGTAAACTCGTTTTTATTTCAATAAGTACTACTATTCAACAGGAAACAAGCACTACATCTTGACAGTAGTAGTATCCAGTCCATTCATGTAGTCTATCACTGTAACACTTCTACTACAGCATGCTTTACTGTTTGACAGCTGTTTGAACACTGAGTCCAAGTAAACAAGAGTAGCTCAAGGTCAACTAGTATAGCCCAATTACATCTTCAATTGCTTTATATCCAACAGTAATCAGTGATTTACCGATTAAATCTTATTGAACATTAAGAAAGGCTTAGAAATATTAATACCAGAAATAATAAAAACTGAAACGAAAATATTTCTATTTTGGCAATATAATCTTAATTACAAATGGAAAACTTAAAATATCAGCCAGGTGATTTAGTAATAGCAAAGTTAAGAGGGCATGCTCCATGGCCAGCGGTGGTTGATAATGTTGAAAAAAAAGGAAATGCCTTTGTTTTTAACGTTACTTTTATGGTTCTAAAGATATAGGAACATGTAGACTAAGTGAATTGTCAAGTTATCCAGATCAAAAACATTGAAATATCTCAAGATAAAAAAGTTAAAAATGAAGTTTATGCCTTAGCATGTACAGAAATTGAAGACAACTGGAAAGTTAAACAGAAAAATCAATCTAATAGGAGTTCATTAAATAAGAGTTTTTGTCTCACCCATATTGAAGAAGAAAAATCCAGACCAGTTATCTGAACAACCTAAAACCAGGCAAACTCCAACTAATAACTCATTTACACCAAAAAATAAAATAACTAAATATCAGATTGTAGGTGCCCAAACCAAGCCTTTACAATCTGTAAGAAACATGGAAACAAACACAAACAGATAGGCTGTCAATCTGTATGTCTATAATGGAGTCAAAAATACATTACTGACGATTCCATTGAATTGTATTATAATATGCTTTCGTCAAAAGTAGTTAAACAGAAATACTCCTGTTGAGTCCTGTGGTAACGCATGCTATCAAATATCTAGAAGACAATGACTCCATTGTGAAAATCCCATCAAGTTCAAAATAAATCATATATTTTTTTCCCTGTTAGTAACTCACCTAACATTGTTCAAGAGGGAGGATCGCACTGGAGTCTATTGTTGTACGAAAAATTACACAATGAATTTTTTTACTTTGATTCAATAGGTGACTACAACTTACCACATGCAAAGCAAGTTGTAAAAAGTTATATCCAAAACACCTTGGCTTAAAAAAAACTCACACCTATAAATAAAGTAGCCGTGCCACAACAAAGCAATGGAGTGGACTTGCGGTATTTATATGTTGATATTTGGCGACGTACTCATCCAACGTATCACTCAGGGTACATTCTATGAAATAAAAAAATAGCCCAGTCCCTGGTTTCTGGCCAGACATAAAACCAAGTGACATAATAACTAAGCGGGCTCAGCTAGCTCTCCTGTTGCACAATAACAACCTATCTGCACTCACACCTGACACAGCTGCTGAACTGATGTACCAAGTACCCCGCTCCCATCCTTACCCATGCTGCTCGGCCTGAATCCCTAATTTTGGTAAGTTCTGATACTGTTGCTGCTGCTATTACTCCTGTAAGACACACAGAAGACCTCAACCTGCATAAAACTCCCCAAAATTGTACATGTAACCAGGAAAAAAAACACACAAGAAAGAAAACTGGAGTGAGGTGAAAAAAAAGAATAGAAACTCAAAAAAAAACAGAAAAAAAAGGTTCAAGATCTTACTGTTATCCCTCTAAGTAACAAGTACGAAGCTTTAAATACCAAGAGTATGACACAAAAGTATTTAATCTGGCAATAAATAAAAAAAAACTATGAAAAACAGATAAAACCAAGAAAAACATCCATCTCCAAGCCAACACCAACAGGGAAAGAGAGTGAGTATAGTTGAAAATCAATGGATGTTGAATTTTACTCAGACAGCCATGGACGGGGCCTTCCTGAGTTAATTGGTGCCTGTTAGCAAGGGAAAAATTAAAGTAAGCGGTCTGGTTATGCCCGGGGCTACAACCGAGCAAGTGTACAAGCAAGCTGAAGGGCTCTTTGCCGCCCAACAGTCATAATTGCGGGAACTAACAACATTACTAAAAAATCAACTGGAGAAATTTACACTAATCTGGAAGGTTACCTGCAAAGTTTTAAGTACAACAGAGAACCGTACACATAACAACAATCCCGTACCGCTAATGATGTAAATACAATTGACCCAACACATAATGAAATAGATATAGTAAACAATTACATAAAAGAAATTGCAGTGAGAATGGTTAATGTAAGGATAATTGACTCAGAAGAACTCAAACGAGACCATTTTTCACTCGACACGGCCTACACCTCAATTATCGTGGCAAAAAGAAACTATCTTATATGATAATTAATTCCCTTGAACCAAACTTCCAATTAAACAAGGAAAAAAGTCATCAAAAGACCACTACAGCAGAATCAGAAAATATTACAGATGGAACAAGAAATAGTAGTGAATGGGGATTCAAAAATAAAAATCATTGAATCTAATATGACAAAAATAATTTTAAAAAATAGGAATAATAAGAAACATCGCTTTTGCTCACTGTATTTTCTGGAGACCTCAACCATGAATGCCATATGAGTTCTGGGGTGGCAAAATGTTTCAGCCAACAGTTTGGTAAACCACACTCTCTCCTTACCAACTATTAAACCCATCAAAAAAGCATCGATGGAATGAATGTTTTCGGATTGGTTACCAAACCAGATTTTTATAAAAAGCCTGTAGCTTGTGATTATGACATGGCTTTCAACCACCTCACTGAAGAGTTCAAAAAAAGAAATTTAAAGTATCTAGTCTGCTCACAAATGGGTTGTGTCCGGGGATAACATCCCAACAGAACACTTCGCAACCAATATTGTTTAATTTCCAGCAACAGACAGGAGCCTCTATCCAGATTATTATATATGATGAAAACGAAAACTCAAAACGGCCTTTAAGAAGTGGACTCTCTTTTTGTGGACTTCAAACAGAAATTTATATAGTTCAATTTTCCAGTATCTTATTAAAACAAATGGAAGCCACTTCTGCTCAGGAGATACTAGAAGCTGCAACAACAACAATCCGAGCAATATACATCTAAAGATCTCAGAGAAGCAGGTAGTAATACTGGACATATAGTGCCGCAAGAACATGACGAGTTACATATGACGGACTCAGTGGACGACCTTCCCACCTTTATTAACTAAGCCTATGTCTAAAACTGTTTTTAATAATCATAGTGACTTATTTTCTAATTCTTGTATGGCTTCAGATATCTCATGTTCCAAAACTGATGAAAATGTAATCCCCTTCAACCAAGATAATGATGGTAACACCGGATGCCCCGCCTTTAAACTCCCCACGGGATCTGGTTCTACACCCCACATAAATAACTTCAATAAAAATCAATAAAAGCTTAAACATTTTTCATCAAAATATTAGAGACTTAGACTCCCGTAAAGAATCATTACAAATAACTTTGTCTGAATTAGATCCTCAAATAGTTGTTTCTAACAGAACACAATATGTCATCAATTTAAACTTGAAAGATTCAATATAGACAACTATAACTTAAT
Organism: Homalodisca vitripennis; assembly: GCF_021130785.1. Lineage (NCBI taxonomy): Eukaryota > Metazoa > Arthropoda > Insecta > Hemiptera > Cicadellidae > Homalodisca > Homalodisca vitripennis. Next base: position 41,157,267 of record NC_060209.1, on the reverse strand, counting down.
TTCACAATATTCCCGTACTACAACTTCTGGAGGGGGTGTAGTGATTCTGTCAAAGGAGGGTTTGAAGGGGAGGCAGCTGGTGCTCCCTGCCATTGTAGAATTGTGCCAAGATAAATTATTTGAATGTTGTGTCGCTAAATTTAAAACAGAACAGTTTAGTTTTATATTGGCAGGAGTATACAGAACACCCCCAATTTAAAAATAACGAATTTTTAGAGAGATTAAACTTTCTTATAGAATTTTCTTGTAGGGAAGGACAAATATCTAACCATTACAGGAGATTTTAACATTAACATGTTAGATGAATCTAAGGAGACGAGAGATCTTAAGAACATTCTAAATCGACATGGAATGAATTTTTTAGTTGACTTTTCCCAACCAGAGTGACACAAACATCTGAATCTTGTATTGACAATTTTCTGACAAATTTTAATAATAAAAATGAAATTAAAGTCTCTGGAATTATAACGGCCTTGTCTGATCATGATGCGCAAATGCTCGAACTTTTACAAATTCAAGTAAAATCTGAACAAAATTTAACCTTCGTAGGAAGAAAATTTTCAATTGACAATATGACATTATTCAAATCTCTATTAGAAAAGAAGAAATTGGCTTCCAATCTTTTGTTCTCCGATAGATGAAAAGTATGATTGTTTTGATAGTATCTTTAGATACTATTTTGATCTCTGCTTTCCCTCTTGTGCAAATTAAAAAAGGAAATAAAAAACAGACATGGATTACGGACGAACTGAAAGATGAAAAAAATGAAATTATACACCTCAATAAGTTGTCAAGGTTGAAAAAATCAGAAAACCTTAAAAATGAAATTAAGAATAAAACTAGGCAATACAACTCAAAATTAATAAAATGTAAACAAAATTATTTTCGACACTAAAATAAAAAATTCAGAAAATATTAGCAAGACAACATGGGCAAATTATAAATAATGAAACAAAAAAGAATGGATATAAATGCGAAGGCAATCTTGTAATTAAATCAAAAGATTCATCTATTACTGAACCATCTCTAATTGCAAAGTCCTTCAATGATTATTTTATAAATGCGACAGATGCACTGTTAAAAGACCTTCCTTCAAATTCATTACAACCACAGTCTGAGAACATAAATATAACGTCTCCTAAATTTCAATGCCCGCCCTTGAGTGTAGAAGAACTGAACCAAATTATTGACTCACTCAAAAATAAATCTTGTAGCGGGTATGACGGAGTGCCTATGAAATTGATAAAATTTGCAAAAAGCTCTTTAATTAAACCATTAATGCATCTGGTAAATTCTTCTCTCATTACTGCATATTTCCTAGTAAGTTAAAATTGTCTAAGGTTGTACCTATCTACAAAAAAGGTATTGTAACAGACATTCAAAATTATCGTCCGATTTCAATTTTACCATCAATTTCTTCAAAAATTTTTGAAAGAACCATGTACAATAGATTGGTCAAACACTTAGAAATAAATAATCTTTATGACAAGGAACAACACGGTTTTAGAAAAAATAAATCTACTATAACTGCATTGATAGAATTCACTGAGTCCTATAATAGAGTCAGTCGACAAAAGTGATAATGTAACAGGAATATTCATGGACCTATCAAAGGGCTTTTGATAGCATATCTCATGAAATTTTACTTAACAAATTGCAAAATTTAGGTATCCATAATATTCATTTAAAGTGGTTCGAGTCATATCTATCTAAAAGAGAACAATACGTTGAAATAACTCACATAAAAAATAACAAATTACTAAAATTTCAATCCAACACCCCAATTTAGTAAAAAATGGAGTACCCAGGGGTCTATTTTAGGTCCTATATTATTTTATATGTTATATAAAGGATATGCCAAACTGCCTTAGTAATCTTGAAAGTTCAAAAAACCAGTCTGTGCCTATTTGCAGATGACTCAAATCTCATTATATCTGCAAAAACAGAAGTCGAATTGGAGATATCTGCACATCTGCAACTTTCAAATGTACAAAAAATTTTTCATTGACAACAAATTAGTTTAAAAATACCGATAAAACTAATTTTATTTCTTTCAATACAAAACAAGACAGAAAACGTTAAATCCTAACATATTGATAAACGATTCCAGTTTGGATCAAGTTTCCTACACAAAATTTCTCGGTCTAACAATAGACAAAAATCTTAGCTGGAATCTTCATATTGAACAGATAATTAAGCGGATAAATTCTGGGTTATATGCTATCAAAAGACTTTCTTATTTATGCAGTTTGTCAGTAACTAAAAATGGTTTTTCATGCACATATTCAATCCCACATTGCATATGGGATAGGAGTGTATGGAGGAACCACAAACCAAAACCTAAATAAAATTCTAATTTTGCAAAAAAAAAGCACTACGAATAATGTTGAAAATGAAGAAGGATGAGTCAGTGAAAAATAATTTCACTGAACTAAATATTTTAACAGTGCATAGCCTTTATATTTTAGAATGTGTTATGTATGTTAGGACCTATCAATCTAAATTTAAAATTCATTGTGAAACCCATACTTACAATACTAGAACAAGAAGGAATTAGTAATACCACGACACAATTTAGAATTTTATACAAAAAAAACTTCTTATGCAGGAATAAAATTTTTTAAGTCAATTCCAAAAACAATAACAAGAGTTGAAGATATTAAGAAATTTAAATCAATGTTAAAAGATTATTTAATTAGAAAAGCATTTTATTCATTTGAAGAATTTTTATTCAACAACATGATCTACTATAATCATCCAATTATGTAACTTAGTTGTAGTGACACTATTTATTGTACCCATGTACATAATTTAAATAAAGATATTTTGACTTTGACTTTGACTTTGACTCTATTTTTGGCTTATAACGATGTACAATGTTCTATAAACAGGTTGTAACCTACCTATTGCAACTCAGACCCAATTTTATTAATTATCACTTAGAATAGTAGATTTTATTATTAGGAGGAAAAGTGGTTGTTTTTGGTACGCTATCTTGTTTTACAAATGAGGTGAAATTGAAATCAGAAATACGATTAAGCGCCTAAAGACACTTTGCTCAATGTGATAAACAATTCTTTTTATCAAAAAAAGTAAAACAAACATGATTTATTTAATTTTTATTACATAGTAACTCAAAAAAGTAATACTGTCCAAGTTAAAATATCTAAAAGAACTGTGTTTTTTTGCATTTCCTTAACAATAACACAGTTTTTTTTTTCTCATTTAAGCCTCAGCATCAGCTATGTTGGCTTCGAAGTGCTCTGGTTTTTTATTAAAGTACAAAGTACATGATTGGACCTCCCCGGGATTTGAACCCGTGATCTCTCGGTTAGAGAGCCGAGACTATAACCATTAGTCTATGGAGGAGGACAATATAACAAAGTTTGAGATTAGAACTGAAAAATATTAATTGTGTGCCAGCTGATTTTTAGATCTCTGTTATAAGGTAATGATAAACAATCACTTTAATGGGCAACTCTAAGTTGCAAAAACGGTTGTTATTTGTGCATTATATAACAAAATCATCTTCACTCATGAACAAATACATATATGAAGCTGATGGAAGTTTACAATACATATATTGAATTATACCTTCCTACGTCATAGACAGATATATTAGAATGGTAGACTTTGACAAAAAACGCCAAATACAGTTATATCCGATATTATAGATTATGTTTCATGCAGATTTTTAGTACACAAAAGGCCTTTGAAATGCCTGGTGCACGCTCTGTGCTTATCGCGGTTGCCGAGGAAGTATTTATAAACGACCTTCACTCTGCGATAGGGGGAGGAGAGAGCCCTTTGTCTAACTCCCACCACCTGCTTGTCAGTTCTGCATCTCCTACACCTTTTCAGTTTAATTATGATTTACAATGAAAGTAAAATTTATTTGAAATTAACAGTTTCATAAATAGTTTTTTTTTATTTTTATCAATTAACACGCTAATTTTAAGTAAAATGCCGTTTTTACTTTTTTTTTGCTTTCACCTTTTATAATTTAGCCTACTATTTATATTCACCTATGCTTTAAAAAAATTTAGTTATAATAAAAGTTTGCTTTGAACCTAAAGAAACTAAATTTTTTTACTTGTCTTGGCGTTATAGGAAAGTTAATTGATTTATTAGTGGCGTGCGAAGGGTTAAATCATGTACATAAAAATTAACTTATAGCACTGAAAGTTAATGATAATTTATAGGTAAGTTTATGTCCGTTTTACTTACTTGTCTCCTCGGAGTTAACAGTAGTTCCTCCTTTGCTGATGGATCTTCAAATTTACCTGCACACACCATTACTGACTTAAACTCACTGCTCAAATTACTGTCTATAATCTACAAAAAAGAGGTATAATATTTGTCTCCTGATAGATTTAATGATCAATAATATAAACTAATTCACAGAAAAAGACACAAATTTAGCATAAAATAACAAAAAATTAAGATCTTAATGAGCATGTATCCCAGCTGTGGAATTACCTCCCTATGCATACTACCATATATGCATGCATTTTGTGCTTTATCATCGTAGACAACTGGAATGCTTGCTTTGTGTTTGGTATTAAACTGTTGGAAAGACATTATGAATCCTGGTAGTGTCTTTTGTTTTCTCTTCATATGTTTTGTATCATTGTACACATTAGTTTCTTTAAATTGTGTCATCTAACACAGCACTTGTACTTTATTTTACAGGATATTTTTTGCGTTTTTATGTATTCAAAGAGAAATGGAATGATAATTTACAAAATAGAAAAACATATTGTTATGGTGGATTCTTTGGTTATTTTGTTCTTTAGTGAAATAAACCAACAATGATTCTCTAATCCAGAAATCTATTAATAATACAGCAGATGATGTAAGACCCTTCCCGGGCCAGCCTTAGCTTCAGACAGATGCCCTTCTTCCGTTGTGGGTTGTAGAGCCAAACCTGATCACTGATGTTAAATGTGGACGGAAGCAGCCAGGTCATAGCAAGTCGCACTGGCAAGATGATCAAATGTTGTCTGAAGAGATCAAATGTTTTGTAGTTTGGGTGCCTCTGATGTCGAAACAATACGGGGGAGGGTTTGTTTTGAGCTTCTTCGTTCTTTGTCGCTGTCTATTATTGGATCCCTTCAAAGGAACATGATTCCAGATTTCAGGAGTCAAGTCTGCAAGAGCATCACATTTCAGATGCTGCACATAAGAGGAAGGTTAACTGGAGCTAGACTCAACATAAGCATTGAATGAGTCCTTCCCACCATAGTCGTGTTATGTGAAGAACATTTTAAATATTAAACTTCCACAAGCTAAATTTTGGCCTAAGTTTTTACAGATGATTAAATCAATGTTGAATATTTATTGTTCAGTAAATAATTAAAAATATTTAATAAATGCATTTGTAAAGTAACTTAATAAAATTAAATTAAATGAAGGATTACTCTATATCTGGAACACAATTTAAATCAAATGTATTAACATAAAGGTTTAAAGGTTTAATATGTATATAATTATAAACCTTTTAAGTTAACACTTTTTTTCATTATTTAATATAATTTTTAAAAGTATATTTTTTATAAAGTATTCTATAGTATATTTTTTTAATTATATAGATATTTATCAAACACTTTTCGAGGCTACATCTCTAATAAAGGTTTAAATTATTTATTCAAAATATGAAACATGACTACTGTCAAAATGGTGAAAGTTAAAGCTTCCACTGTCAACACAATCTGTACGTAACTTTATATTTTTTATACAAGCAATGTGTACATAAATAGTAAGTCACCCATAACTGAGCTTTAATATGTATAGAACAAAAACAATATTCTTTAGGTTTCAAAACACAGTTTAGTGATGTAAAATAGTGATTTCTACTTATTTTCACTTTAACATAACATCAATTTATTTTGTTAATTAATTTTGTTTTCTTTAAATACAAATGCATAAATATCTATACAATCATTTTAGATTTATTAAATGAACTGGTTTTCTTTTGCGATCATTGAACAGGTTAGCCTATATATTTTTTTTAATAATGATAATATCTTTTGAAATTAAATAATTATTTTTTCTTACATCTGTTTATCGTGTTTGACTCAACTATGTTCCAAGTTTAAAACTGATTTTATTCCAGCAAATTATTACCTAAAATCATAACATTGTCATATTTCCACTTACGTTGCTTCCTTGGAGATGGAGAGGATTCATCATCCGAAGAGTACGGTGGTATTACCTCAGGTGTAAAACTACGAGGACTTGGAGGTGGTCTGTAAGGAGCAAAACACAATTTAGCAACTAAATGACCGACATACAATTAAATAATTGTCCAAAAACTGTATTTTTTAATTCATTTAGTGTGCACAACTGTCAAGCGAAGAAGTACACTCTTGCAAGTTTCAAATGCAATGACAAAAGTTTTAAACAGTACTCTAACTATTTCTCTAAATACATAAAGTTTCATATATACATTCAATAAATTTGTATGAATGGCAATAGTTTCATTTAATTTCAATACTCCGGCGGGACTTGAACCCAGATCTCTCACTTGCTGGATGAGTGTGCTACCACTACACTATTTTAATGTTCACAAGCAAAGAGACAACAACTATCTGAAATTTAATTTAATCATTTTTTGAGACAATCAATTCTAAGCTAACTTTGTAACTTTATTTGTCCACTGTTAAAAAGGAAGACATTTCAAATACGCAAAGTAGAATATCACATTGAATTAAAACTATACAAGAAAGACAGGATTAGGGGTTAAAAGGTGTTATCTTCCATTCCATGCAGAGGGTATATTAGAAACATGCTAAGATGCATACCCAATTGGTTAGTAAACAACACCCAATACGGATATTGTAGTTTTGTAGTTGCATTTTTGAGAATATCCAATCAAGTAAAGATAATAAGGTGACTGAAAATGGAATTTCTGTTAAAAACCAAACTTTTATTACTCATGAGAAGTAGAAAGTTGTTTTCACTTTTAATACATATATATATATATATATATATATACTTTTAAATATATTGAGTCTTGCACAAGCCGAGATATAATTTATATAAATGTAAATTACTATGCTTTACAAAAACACACACTACATAGCAATAAATTAGAACAAGACAATGACTATCAAGCATGAACTACAGAGGAACATGATCTTAAGAGGAAACAGTTAGCTAAATGTACAGTTCTATGCTTTACAAAAACACACACTTCATAGCAATAAATTAGAACAAGACAATGACTATCAAGCATGAACTACAGAGGAACACGATCTTAAGAGGAGACAGTTAACCAAATGTACATTTCTATGCTTTACAAAAACACACACTACATAGCAATAAATTAGAACAAGACAATCACTATCAAGCATGATCTACAGAGGAACACGATCTTAAGAGGAGACAGTTAACCAAATGTACATTTCTATGCTTTACAAAAACACACACTACATAGCAATAAATTAGAACAAGACAATCACTATCAAGCATGATCTACAGAGGAACACGATCTTAAGAGGAGACACTTAACCAAATGTACATTTCTATGCTTTACAAAAACACACACTACATAGCAATAAATTAGAACAAGACAATCACTATCAAGCATGATCTACAGAGGAACACGATCTTAAGAGGAGACAGTTAGCAAGCCGATGGACCAAGATCACAATACACTCAATGAAACTTACGCTCATCCGTATCCACAGTTTGTTTTCCATTAAGTCAGCTGCTAAAACAAACACAGTTATTTGAGATATGTTTGAGATTGTTTGGAACGCTGTTTCATTCATGTCACTAACCTATATATTATCACATGAATTTATTATATTTTACACAGTATAATAATTATAACAAGTTTGGTAATTTAATACACCACAAATCATTAAAATCCATTTCAAGGCGATTTTTCATTGACTATGTGGATATAAGAGATCTGTAACTTATTAAAATTCTTAATGAAAACCTGATCATTCCATATTGTGCACAGTTCTATTACCAGTGGCTATCATATAATCATGAGCTTGATAAAGCATTTAGCTCAACATCATGACAATAACAATTATGACAAACCATTTCTGTTATTAGGAATGATCAAGTGACAGATTTTGATGACAATGGCTTAAAAAAGGTGACTGTACGTTATGATACATATCCTAATATTGAAGAAATTGTGTTGAAAAGTAGACTGAGATAGGTTTAGATTTTTATATTAAAGCATTGTAAAAATTTATGGTTTTCATTAATTTCAGATTGTATTTAACATCTTCACTGCTGCATGAGACATGTAACAACTAATAAGAGAGCTATGGTACATATCTGCCGTAGTCAATATGTTTTAAAAATTCCCTAATATGAAATGTGTAAATTTATCTCTGCTTAAAAAAGTACAACATATTTTCTAGATCTAGAATTACTTACGTCAATGTTGTCAAAGCCATTATTTCACTATTTGAACTACATATTAACTCCTCAATCTTGTCTGTAAAAAATAAAACAAAAATATCACTTTATGTGTTAAAAAGAAAGAACAATACATTGTTTTATAATTAAATGAGATTCAAATGCAGAATATTCCGGATTTACACTCAGAGAATGTAATAAAAACCAATGGAAATATTTTTGAATGTTAAATATCAGTGGTGTAGTAGATCCTGAGCAGACTGGCGTGATGCTCCGGCACAGCTGTTAGTGTCACAGCGTCGCTCTGGTACTTTTAGTTGCAGCACAGAATTCCAGCAAGGGTTTTGAAGGCAAAACTAAAGGCGCTAAGAAAAATATTTTTGAACACAAACAATCAAAATTGTGTGGATCAAGTATAAACTCCATGAATGAATGAATACTATACTCAGATCTTGTAACGACAAAGACCATTTTTCAATGAGCACACTTTATTGCTCAAAACGATCACCTGTAAAATGACTATTTTACAAGGTTTGCTACATATACAAAAGCTAAATGGAGTAGATATTGGTATAGGCTTTCATTCACAATACAAATGAAAATAAAAATTGTGCATTTTAAGCAATGGTACTTCTCTGGTAAAAATACCCTTGATATCAATCCACTAATATCAGTTCTAAATCAGTACTAATTATTTACTGAAAATTTGAGTTCAATAAAGATCGGCTATCAAGTACGTTATTTTTAGAAATAGTTTAGCTTGTTGATCAAAAAGCTGAGTCTGTTTTTTAGTGTACACAGTTTTTAGTGTACACCTTCAGAATACAGTTTTGACGATGAATATTAAAACACAACTTGATTCAGTCATTACGAACTTTGTCTATACAGTAGACAATAGTCACACAGAAGACTTATTGCTCTCTTACCCTATAGTTATTATATTTATGCATTAACGATCCTCTTGGTTGATCAGCACCTATTCTGAACCACCATCTTACTTCTCTCACTAGTCCATGAACCCTGGAATGTATTCCAGCCAACCCTAAGTAGTCTGAGGTTCTGCGGCAATGAGATCATAACGCACCCTTCGCACCGAAACACATCACAATATACTCCTGTGTATTGTGCACTGGTATAAGGGTAGACTAATGAAATTGCTTTCATATTACTACTCATTACTATTGAACTCCTAATATTTCAACTCATACCTACATTTAAACAAATTAACCGGCCTTACACTTGTTGAAGGTCACCTGCATAACAAATACCCTGAATTTTCCCATATCACAAGTTTAATTTGGTGATCTTTGTAAATATTTTATTGAATATTAATTTTTGAAATAAATAATTAAAACCTTTATTCTGATTCTAGAGTCAGCAGAAGACAGTGGGAGCTATTATTTTGTTGCCTATTTATTTTTATTAAATATTTTTATAAAACAGTAAATGTCTCATTACAGAGCTAACATAAGTTAAAGAGTTAATACCATAAATCAACTGTTATTTTTTCAAGATATTAAGTGTACTGAAAGGATGTTTCAAAGCCCCTCAATCAACATCTAAACTGTCATTCTTTGACCAGCCAAACATTATGGAAACATTTGAGACAGTTGTATAGTACATCTAAATACAATTGTTATTTCTACAGTATTATATCAGCCCATATTTACCTAATACTTCTGTGGCCTTGAAGTGATGAACAATGATGATTCCCAAAAGCATTTTGGTATGAACGTTCAAAGCAGTACCTGGATGTCTCTGAAGGATTCGTAACACATAGGGTTTTATGTTTTGTCCTATGCCCATGAAGTGTTTCAAGTTTGTACTGAAACACATCAAACAATATTGTACATAAATATATATTTGCTATCAAATTGACATCCATTACTGATAGATTACTTAGAAATGAAATGGGCCTTTGTTGCATAGGTGTAAGCCATTATTCTCAGTGGGAAGTTATTTTAAAAATAAGAACATTACCATGAATATTTTTTGGTCCATCATAACTTCACAAAAAAAGGAAAGTTGCGGAAATTTATAAAAACCCGGTGTTTTTTACATTTTAAACGTTTATTTAAGATTTATGTGCCTTAAATAATACCCTTTAACATCTTTTACCCATTTCAACAAAATTGCACTTCTTTATCTGGCAACTATTATATATAGAGATATTGTAGTCTGTCATATTACCTACGATAACCTAATAAAATTTATAATTAAATCACCCTTTTAAAACAAACATTGACTTTATGAATTTGAACAAATTCCTGAACATTAATATAAGTTCCTCTTCTGATTTTATTAATCTTTAATCCTACTCCAAAGTGAATTTTCATGGTTAAGAGAAGAAAATGTCTCTCCAACATCAGCATTACTGAAATATACAAGAATTAGCCTTCTGGTTATAAATTTAGATAGGCTGTAATAGCATCAATTTTAAGGCTGAGAATGAAGTAAGAAATAGTAAAAAAATGGTGATAATGTCGAAGAAAGTCTGATGGATGTTAATGACAGTAACTAGGTTATGAGACTTACAACATAAATTACTACTCAGTCAAAAGAACTGTAAAATTATAGTTTTATGTATCATTAATTGTTAATTTGTATTTGTACTTTCAATATTTATTTTATGTTGTCTCATAACTTGGTATTTTTTATAACTTGGTTCCTTCTATCTTTCATTTGTTATATTATAAAATGTTGTTTATCACTTATCATTTATTTTCATATATTCTTTCATTAATTCTTTGAATTTTGAATTATGTTTTAATTTATGAACTTAAGAAGTTTTTGATTTCTTTTTAGTCTAATCATGATACTATTAATCAATTTTTAACAATGTAATATAAAGATAATAATAACAATATAATTATTTACTACCAAACATATTAAAAAGATGTTTTTTTATTAATTATGTCACAAATTTAAAATGTCAATATACTCTTGAAAATGTGTAAATATTTTGAGAACTGGTATCCATTTGGTGTGGTGTGGTCACTTTTTTCGTGATAAAATTATGTTTTAAAATTTAAAAACTAAAGAAAAAAGCAGATACCAACTAAAAACATGTTTCTGTTGATTTAAGTGATACAAAAATGTTTTCAATCTTCTTATCCTTAAAAAAATAAAGTTCAGGAAAATTACAGTGGGAGTCAAAATGATATTAATTGGAGCCAATTACTATAATTACGAAATTTAAACAATTTGAGGAATTGATAGTTGAGAAGTCACACATAGTTTGTTAGAAGTTCTAATCATCCCATAAACACTGGCATCTATTGAAAAAGTACTAGCGAATTGAAAAATACGTTCAGTTCCAGTTGATCAATTGTGTAATAACAGACCACGCTGGATATTTTAATTTGAAATGCTTTTCATTTTGCTTAAGGATACTCCAAATCAAATTATATAATTCATTTTTAAATGAGATGAATAAATTAACTAGTTTTATGATGACAGATTTTATTATGGCCCACTTCCTTGACATTATGCAAAGTATATTTAAATTGCTAAAGCTTTTCAGGGTGTAGATATGTGAACTAAGGTACCAAAATTTAGTTATCAGGGTTGGTGAAAAAATCACAAAAAATACCTAATGCCAATATATTATTTTAGGCAAAGGACTAAAACATCATTAAAAAGAAGTATAGTAGTGCAATGCTTTTGTTACAGCATTGAAGTTGAACAAAATTGCTTTGGTAGTCTGTGCTAAAACAGATTTTGTAATATAAAAATAAAATTTTGTTTTTAAATTCAACATTGAACAATCAAAACAGCAAACTAGCTTTGTAAAAGTGCAGATGTTATTTATTTGAATAAAAATCTATTTAATAGCCTAATCAAACCCTAAAAGACTGAAAACATTCATTTGCCACCCTAAAATGTTTTCAAACTAAACAACAATATCGCCTCAATCTGCGTTTTCCTTGTTAATAATTTTTAGAACTAGCAAAAGAACTTGCAAAAGTGAATTGAATTTGCTATAAAAATACATTTAGAATAAGACAATCCTCCAAAATAAGACAAAGTAAAGCAATAAACATAATGTTTGGCATTGTTTATATGAAAAATTCAAAAGGTAAAATTCTTCAGAGAAAATTACAACAAACGTAAAACAATCTTACCTAAATTACTTTATTTTAATGATACATACCACAATACTCCCAGGGATGGCAGGTGTACTTTGATAATTTTTTCTTTTTTCTTCTTGATATTTTTAATATCAGGGAGTAAAAACAGGTATTTGAATTCATCCTGGTAAGGTGCGTTTCTCAAAGTTCTAGCAATTTTCCAGTCCATCTTAAAGCACCCCCAAAATGTCTGAAAAGCAAATTTGTGATACATTTTTTAGATTTTGAACTTTAATCAAATAAAATATTATGTCAATTTGATTTTCGTTCCCTTATCACTCTGGTTCTGACAATGGCTAAATTCATACTAGGTGCACATATTCAGACACAGGGGTATTGTACACATACTAGTTACACACTTTTGATTGTACAAGGCGCATTTTTTAAAATAAGTACAGTTTTGAAATTCCGTTGCTACAGTGCTATGGTCGGTGTTCCACGCATGCGTGCTGTATATCTTCGTCTGCTAGCAAGCCACAAATACAATTACAGCAAAAATCGATTGACGTGCCTCAATTTATAGCATTGGATCAGTTATATCTTGTGTAACAAATACAATCAAAGGCTTCACACAGGATGTAGTGAATTTTATTAAATATTTTCATCATCTTTCTCTCACATAGTAATGAAAAGTAGATTTTTATAATACAGGGTGCTTATAAATGAATCTACAGAATAACAATATTGTTTAAATAAAATTAAGTTAATTCAAACAAAGTACAATTATTTGCATAGTGAGTAATGATACCAGCATGAACAATGGTGATGATCAAGCATTTATTGTGTTAATAATGTATTTTGAAACCACTTTTACTTAAGTAATGGCCACAATTACAATGACGATGTAAATGTGTTATTTGTGTCAAAAGGTGTCTGACACGTTTATCCTTAAAAATAGTAAAAAGTAATTAAATGTTACACTGTTTTGTTTCTTACATTTTATAACTAAACATAGCCTTTCATATACATAATTTTTATTCATCATTAAATTATTACTTTTCAATATATAAAACCAGCTGAACTATACTGTAATTTTAAATACCTATAACATCATTTAGTTTGGCATTTTAGTTTCAGTAGCCTAGTTTTAGATAATCATGAATATCAATGATTCAACTGTCATGGTGGCTGCTTATTATACTACAGCAACTAAACCATAAAAATAAACCGTAATTAGGACAGGTAATAGGAAAGGTTTCATTTAAATAATAAGGAAACAATAACAATAAAACAAAAATCTTAAAACCAGGAAAACAAAGTTAATTACCTTTCAATGGAGTATTATTTAGTTTTCTAAAGTAAACTATAATTTTTATTTATATGATGTTACTCTACAAATTGTGTTTACAGTCAATACAGATGATTAGCCTAAGTTATCGTTCAAATTAATTAATCAGTATTGATTGATTATATTGATTATGCAATATTATTTATATTGGTAGAAAATAGTACTAAATGTAATCCATCAGAAAATGTATCTCTTATTCTTCCCAATTCTTTAGTTGACACACAACACATTAAAAACCAATAAAAAAATAACATAGAGAGTCCTTATAAATAAAACATTTGTAAATATTTTTGTGGAGTAGACCTAGAGCAAAGAATTTCATTTGTGAACACAAGAGTTAATGCTATGACACTTATATCGTAGGCTATACTCTATAACACATATTGTGAGTTTTATAAATCTAGTTTTAGAAAAAGTTCATCAATCTTGTAGTTTTTAGTTCAAGAGCACCTAACTGTGGGAATTCTTAAATGAAATTGACCTAAATATGAAGTTCTTAAATAAATCTTGTTGATTACTTTGATTAGAAGTCATTTTAGTTTTGTAGCGTTTCACCCATAAATGTATTAAAAAATTCAAAATAAAACAGTAAAGTAAGTATAAGCTTATCTGAAGTTAAATTTATTAGTACTAGTAAAACTGTCATAATCTGTCAACAGTGTTACATGGCATATGCTGTATATGAAGAATTTAAATAGCCTAGCTTAACATAATATATAGCTCAATTTGTAAGCCCTACAAAATATTTAAAAGCTGTAGTAATTACTGTTTTGTAATGAAACTTATAGGAATGTAATACTAAAATGTTTAAGTTAATTTGGAATAATAAAGCAAGATATGAAACTACTTTTAGAAGAGATGAAATCAAAACAAATATTGAAAAAATGTAGACAACTAAACTGCGAAATATGAATCACTGAGACGTTTCCAACTAAAGAAATGAAAGTAAGCTATTTTACTTACATTGTGTACGTCTCTATTCCAACAAAACTACGAGAGACAATAAACAAATCCACTTTTATAATTCTATTTCACTTCACTGTTTACTAGCAGTAGCAGAAGAAACGGCACAACAGAGTGCAGACGCAGTTTTGGCGGGTATCTTGGCACCAAGGCGGCGTTTCAAAAACACAGAGTAAAACATTGTTTGTTATAGTTTATACACTACACAAAATAATATTTCCTACTATCTCATCGTTAAAGATACCAAACAATTAATTGTTGTGTAAAATAATATGCTCTGATGCAAATAAATATGTATTACATATAATAATAGTGATGTTGATAGTGTTATTTATATAAATAAACGTATTGAAGTTGCGAGCCAATTCGTTTTCAAACACAAAGGGCACCTTTAAACAAAACATGAATAATGTTAATATCGTATAGTCCTGGATTTATTTTCTATACAGAATCATATATATATATATATATATATATATATATATATATATATATATATATATATATATATATATATATATATATATATATTGATTATATATATACAATATATACATTTCTTTGTCTTTTAAGCATCAGCTTTAAGCTTTGCTAGCTTTGATGTACACTGGTATTTATTAGCAAAGTACACTAATCGTGCCTTCTCCTGATTGGACCTCTCCGGGATTTGAATCCGAGATCTCTCAGTTAAAGAGCCAAGACTATATTCATTAGTATACGGAGGAGAACTAATATAAACTTGATTTAAACACTACAGGCTAGAATAATATTGTTGGTAAGTAGTAACTTATATTGACAAATTTAAGATATAAGTGTTTTTATTTCTGTGGGAACGTACTTTGCACTTAATATGGAATTCCTCATTTAATATGGAAAGAATAATTGCCCAAAACATAAAGAAATTTAAATGTTTTAACAGTGGACAGAGTTGAATATTTTGAAACATTCAATTAAGAGCTCAAAGATGGAAGGTAAGTTAGAATACCAAGCCACACAAAAAGGGATCTACTATGAGTTAGCTGGCCTACACAAATTATTTTTATTGCCCACTTCTGAAGAACACAGATTTTATTGGCATTACTAGAAATATCTCTCATACTTAACATTGAAATAAACATAATGTTTATACAATAGAGTGAGCTGTGTGACTACAATTTTCTTCACAAAGGAAAAACTCTGATTTCACAAGTTTTTAGGGGGTTTTCTTGTAGTAAATATTTGAGATTTTATTTTGCAGTTGATTTATATAACTTTTTCATTTTAAGTCTGACTGGATATTTAGAACTAAGAAATTCAGACATTCAAATCCCTCTATGACATAGGTGATGGAATGAAAATATAAATCCTTGAGTTTGCCATTGTTTATACGCAGGCAAAGCTGATCTGTCTTGTATAGTTTTATAGGTAAGAACTTGACAAGTGTCAACTATTTCTTTATCATTAACTAGGAGTTACATGTCAATGGTTTTCCAGGCACTTCAGAGTACTTACAGTACTTTTTAAAAGACAATACTACACAAATAAATACATATGCTTTACAAAAGTTTATATGGCAATTTACTGTCGTTCATTTAGGTTCATTAGGCGTTGATGAAATCCAATCTGGCGCTGCTGTTCCATCTGATGTCACTATGGAACCTAAAAGTAGCTGTCTAACCTGATGTCAACAAACTTGATGCCATTACCCAACCTGCAGTTGATGTGTAGTCTATTGCCATAATTTGTGACTGATTGCTGTTGAAAAGTTCATTCTGGAAGGTTGTGTGGTTGTGACATAAGTTCTCTAAATTTACTGCATTTTGGGATTGCTGAGAGTAAGCCATCACTGACACTGCTAAGTATTGCAGGATCCTTTTTTTTCTGTGGTGCTGATTTTTTTCCGTGCTACTGTGGAAAATAATGGCAATAGAAATAATTATGCTAAATCCTTCATCAACCATCTTCATTGCATTGGGCATTGACTCAAACTATTAAGTTCAGATGATCGTTTGATGTCAGTGCAGAAGATGAAACTTCTCCCTGAATCTTTGGATTAATTTGGTACTAGCCAAGCTCAGAAATGTTTAATTAAATTATTATCAATATTTGATTAGGTTTCAACTTTTTTATAGTCAAGTTATGGCATTTAAGGGATATCAGTTGATTTTGTAAATGATTCAATGTCTCCTCATGAATATTCAACAGGTCATCCTGACTATCATTGGGTGAAAAATTATGAGATTTCAAGTCAGTGATGAACGATAATTTTAAAATAATCTTAATGCCTTCCCAAGGATCTTAATCCTTATGTATTAATGAAAATAATAAGTTAGAAAAAGTACATTACTTTTATACAGTACATTCACAACAAAAGGCACTTTCGGTTTGGAATAAAAAAGTTTGAAATCTGTGATGAGTTACATCCTCATTGTAGCCTTGTATAGTGATAAGTACTTAGGTCCTTAAGATTCCTTCATCTAAAGAGTGGTTGCTCATCTTATGAGAGAAGTTGGTCTTCTGAGGAAAGGTTATGATCTTTTTGATGACAACTGGAATACACAAAACTATCACTTGCTCTTTTTTTTGCTTTTCAAGACTTTGGTATTTTAGGAAGAGGCCCAATCATTTCTGTCCTCAGGACATAATGCTCTTTGTGAAATACATAGTGGAAACCAGGACATAATGGGATCTGCCTTACCAGTCAATTATCACTGCATATCACACTGAAAATCAGAGAAGTTATCTGTAGAAGAGGTATTTACTTAGTGGAATCTTTTCTCATGCACAAATACAGCTAACATATGGGGGGGGGGAGTGGATCAAATGGTGAGCTAAAAGTATTTACCATATTACCTTCACTCTGACACATACATTTTGGAAAAAGGTTGTGTAAAAAAATAAAATGCCTATGGATCTTCTTAACACATATTTTTGCTTCACACATAATGTACACCCCCTTCACAGGAATAAGCTTATATACTCTGTTGTGTAAAATCGTAGCCAAATCAAAGATTCTGTGGATCATGTGGTAATAATTAATCCTACTTCAAACCCTGAAGATTTACTGTTTTCTAGATAATGACTCTATTGCTTTTCTTTAAGAAAATGTTGATGAAGGATTGATGAGCGATTGTTTTATATAGCTCCTGGTTTCACCAACCAACCTATAGCTCAATCAGTTGTTTAATATCTCGTCTAACAACTTGTATATACCAAATGTTTTGCTAAATATTTTATATTTGTGCAATTAAACACTTTTGTTTTGCTTTATTATAAATTTATATTTACCTAACAGAACACAATTTCAGGATTACTATGACTTTGAAGTTATTGAGTTGTACTCGCCTTCGGCTCGCTGGGGGCTACGCCCCCAGGCCCCCAAAGTAAACACGCTTGCAAATTCGGGGATAAGCGGAATTCGGTGACTGGTTAAGTCCGGACATTAAGTAAATGACAAGGGATTTAAAAATTGACCTTTTTTCATAGATTTTTTTCCGGATTCGTAAAAACTTTTGACTTTGAGGGCATTTTGCGGTTAAACCGTTAGAGATACGACAAAAAGTGACTGGACCTTTCTTGTTGGAAATTTAATTTTGTCTTTCGATTGTGCCCTCAGATCTAATCTACGACCTATGGTTTAGCCAGAAATGAGCTCGGGAGAAAAGTCTGCACGGGTCAGCTATCTTGAATTGTTTAGTATAAACATAATAAAAACCGACCTCAAGGCAGTATTTTTAAGTCGAACAGGGGGTTTAATATCACCAGGAGACTATCTAGTCAAGGCGAGAAATTCCCTGGGTGGGTGATTAATGTTAAGGAGGTTAAGACAAGAGGGGGTTTAATTTCGTCAGGATATTGTCTGGTCATATGAACAAATTCCCAGGGGGGGTTAAACGTTACCGGGGGATAAGTCTCCAGGGGGTTATCTGGTCATACCAGGATCTTCCCAGGGGGGGGGGTTAAGAGATTTGGTGACTGGTAAAATTCGGACATGAGGTCATGGCAGGAAATTCCCTGGGGGGGTTTAATGTTACCAGGGGGGTTAACACATCAGGGGGTTGAATGTACAGGAGGTTATCAGGTCATACCAGGAAATCCCCGGGGGGGGGGGGGGGGTTAATATTACCGGGGGTTAATGACACACTTGGGGCCTTTTTTTAGAGGGTATTGTGTCTGTGAACATAATAAAATATTCCTCTGTCCCTATCTACTATTGACGCTTAGCTAACGCTCAGCCAACACCCGAAGTCACTGAACCTTTTCTGTAGATCACGTGATTTCCTAAAATCCCGTTTAAAATTTGTTTTGAGTTACGACCAACCGTTTAGCCGCTATCAAGCCCGGAATGTAAATTTTTAGGCGAAAATGTCCAATATTTTCACTTAATCGCGTTTTTGCGGTCAAACTAAGGGAAATATAATAAAAAGTCACTGGACCTTTTTTGTAGGTCATCTTATTTCCTAAATAAAACGTTAGTCTTATTTTGACCTCCGACCAATGGTTTCGCCGCTATCGACCCCAAAAACAAGTTTCGCGTAAAAGTTACAACAAAATTGTACATAATCACGTTTTTTCGGCCAAACCAATCGAGATAGGGCAAAAGAATTACTGGACCTTTTCTGTAGATCGCGCAATTTGCTAATGTTTGATGGGTCAATCAGATTTGAGCTACGACCAACGGTTCGGCCGCTATCGGGCTTGAAACATTATTTTTATCGAAAAAATCTCTGGAATTTCAAATGTTCGAGCGTTTTGTCGCTTAACCATGGAAGATAGAGCAAAAAGTCATTAGACCTTTTTTGTAGTTCACTTCATTCCTGACCATGAATTTTCCGTCAGATCCGAGCTAGCTCCAACGGTTCGCCCGCTATCGGGCTTACAAAAAATGCCTGCAGGGGTGAAGAATGCGCGATTTTTTTGGGAATTTTTTTTGAGGGGTTGAAAAATGAAAAAATTCTCACTTTTCGGGATTTTCCTGGTGGTTACACGTGGAAAGCTATCTGTGTACCAAATTTCAAGTCTCTAACTCATCTGGAAGTAGGTTAGAATTAGTATACGTGAGTGAGTGAGTCAGTCAGTCAGTCAGTTACACATGCGGTTGTATATATATTAGACTCGCCTTCGGCTCGCTGGGGGCTACGCCCCCAGGCCCCCAAAGTAAACGCTTGCAAATTCGGGGATAAGCGGAATTCGGTGTGACTGGTTAAGTCCGGACATTAAGTAAATGACAAGGGGATTTAAAAATTGACCTTTTTCATAGATTTTTTTTCCGGATTCGTAAAAACTTTTGACTTTGAGGGCATTTTGCGGTTAAACCGTTAGAGATACGACAAAAAGTGACTGGACCTTTCTTGTTGGAAATTTTAATTTTTGTCTTTCGATTGTGCCCCTCAGATCTGATCTACGACCTATGGTTTAGCCAGAAATGAGCTCGGGAGAAAAGTCTGCACGGGTCAGCTATCTTGAATTGTTTAGTATAAACATAATAAAAACCGACCTCAAGGCAGTATTTTAAGTCGAACAGGGGGTTTAATATCACCAGGAGACTATCTAGTCAAGGCGAGAAATTCCCTGGGTGGGTGATTTAATGTTAAGGAGGTTAAGACAAGAGGGGGTTTAATTTCGTCAGGATATTGTCTGGTCATATGAAACAAATTCCCAGGGGGGGTTAACGTTACCGGGGGATAAGTCTCCAGGGGGTTATCTGGTCATACCAGGATCTTCCCAGGGGGGGGGGGTTAAGAGATTTGGTGACTGGTAAAATTCGGACATGAGGTCATGGCAGGAAATTCCCTGGGGGGGTTTAATGTTACCAGGGGGGTTAACACATCAGGGGGTTGAATGTACAGGAGGTTATCAGGTCATACCAGGAAATCCCCGGGGGGGGGGGTTAATATTACCGGGGGTTAATGACAACACTTGGGCCTTTTTTAGAGGGTATTGTGTCTGTGAACATAATAAATATTCCTCTGTCCCTATCTACTATTGACGCTTAGCTAACGCTCAGCCAACTCCCGAAGTCACTGAACCTTTTCTTTCTGTAGATCACGTGATTTCCTAAATCCCGTTTAAAATTTGTTTTTGAGTTACGACCAACCGTTTAGCCGCTATCAAGCCCGGAATGTAAATTTTTTAGGCGAAAAAATGTCCCATATTTTCACTTAATCGCGTTTTGCGGTCAAACTAAGGGAAATATAGTAAAAAGTCACTGGACCTTTTTTGTAGGTCATCTTATTTCCTAAATAAAACGTTAGTCTTATTTTGACCTCCGACCGAATGGTTTTCGCCGCTATCGACCCCAAAAACAAAAGTTTCGCGTAAAAGTTACAACAAAATTGTACATAATCACGTTTTTTCGGCCAAACCAATCGAGATAGGGCAAAAGATTACTGGACCTTTTCTTTAGATCGCGCAATTTGCTAATTTGATGGGTCAATCAGATTTGAGCTACGACCAACGGTTCGGCCCGCTATCGGGCTTGAAACATTATTTTATTCGAAAAAATCTCTGGAATTTCAAATGTTCGAGCGTTTTGTCGCTTAACCATGGAAGATAGAGCAAAAAGTCATTAGACCTTTTTTGTAGTTCACTTCATTCCTGACCATGAATTTTCCGTCAGATCCGAGCTAGCTCCAACGGTTCGCCCGCTATCGGGCTTACAAAAAATGCCTGCAGGGGTGAAGAATGCGCGATTTTTTGGGAATTTTTTTTGAGGGGTTGAAAATGAAAAATTCTCACTTTTCGGGATTTTCCTGGTGGTTACACGTGGAAAGCTATCTGTGTACCAAATTTCAAGTCTCTAACTCATCTGGAAGTAGGTTAGAATTAGTATACGTGAGTCAGTCAGTCAGTTACACATGCGGTTGTATATATATTAGACTCGCCTTCGGCTCGCTGGGGGCTACGCCCCCAGGCCCCCAAAGTAAACGCTTGCAAATTCGGGGATAAGCGGAATTCGGTGACTGGTTAAGTCCGGACATTAAGTAAATGACAAGGGATTTTAAAAATTGACCTTTTTCATAGATTTTTTCCGGATTCGTAAAAACTTTTGACTTTGAGGGCATTTTGCGGTTAAACCGTTAAAGATACGACAAAAAGTGACTGGACCTTTCTTGTTGGAAATTTAATTTTGTCTTTCGATTGTGCCCTCAGATCTGATCTACGACCTATGGTTTAGCCAGAAATGAGCTCGGGAGAAAAGTCTGCACGGGTCAGCTATCTTGAATTGTTTAGTATAAACATAATAAAAAACCGACCTCAAGGCAGTATTTTAAGTCGAACAGGGGGTTTAATATCACCAGGAGACTATCTAGTCAAGGCGAGAAATTCCCTGGGTGGGTGATTAATGTTAAGGAGGTTAAGACAAGAGGGGGGTTTAATTTCGTCAGGATATTGTCTGGTCATATGAACAAATTCCCAGGGGGGGGGTTAACGTTACCGGGGGATAAGTCTCCAGGGGGTTATCTGGTCATACCAGGATCTTCCCAGGGGGGGGGGGGTTAAGAGATTTGGTGACTGGTAAAATTCGGACATGAGGTCATGGCAGGAAATTCCCTGGGGGGGTTTAATGTTACCAGGGGGGTTAACACATCAGGGGGTTGAATGTACAGGAGGTTATCAGGTCATACCAGGAAATCCCCGGGGGGGGGTTAATATTACCGGGGGTTAATGACACACTTGGGCCTTTTTAGAGGGTATTGTGTCTGTGAACATAATAAATATTCCTCTGTCCCTATCTACTATTGACGCTTAGCTAGCTAACTCAGCCAACTCCCAACGTCAAGTCACTGAACCTTTTCTGTAGATTTTCCTAAATTTCCCGTTTAAAATTTGTTTTGAGTTACGACCAACCGTTTAGCCGCTATCAAGCCCGGAATGTAAATTTTTAGGCGAAAATGTCCAATATTTTCACTTAATCGCGTTTTGCGGTCAAACTAAGGGAAATATAATAAAAAGTCACTGGACCTTTTTTGTAGGTCATCTTATTTCCTAAATAAAACGTTAGTCTTATTTTGACCTCGACCAATGGTTTCGCCGCTATCGACCCCAAAAACAAGTTTCGCGTAAAAGTTACAACAAAATTGTAACATAATCACGTTTTTCGGGCAAACCAATCGAGATAGGGCAAAAGATTACTGGACCTTTTCTGTAGATCGCGCAATTTGCTAATTTGATGGGTCATCAGATGGTCAATCAGATTTGACCAACGACCATTCGGCCGCTATCGGCCGCTATTGAAACATTATTTTTTATCGAAAAAATCTCTGGAATTTCAAATGTTCGAGCGTTTTGTCGCTTTAACCATGGAAGATAGAGCAAAAAGTCATTAGACCTTTTTTGTAGTTCACTTCATTCCTGACCATGAATTTTCCGTCAGATCCGAGCTAGCTCCAACGGTTCGCCCGCTATCGGGCTTACAAAAAATGCCTGCAGGGGTGAAGAATGCGCGATTTTTTTTGGGAATTTTTTTGAGGGGTTGAAAATGAAAAATTCTCACACTTTCGGGATTTTCCTGGTGGTTACACGTGGAAAGCTATCTGTGTACCAAATTTCAAGTCTCTAACTCATCTGGAAGTAGGTTAGAATTAGTATACGTGAGTGAGTGAGTCAGTCAGTCAGTCAGTTACACATGCGGTTGTATATATATTAGATATATAACTGCCTTTTACAGACAGAAAAGCATTTAGATTTTATTAAACTTGCTTTATTTTTATAATTTATTGTTATATAATAATATGTAACAGTTCTTTTTACATTATATTTTATATTTTCTTATTGATTGATAAAATTCGCACCTTTGGGCTATTTAGAATTTTTTAACAAATTTTAATAACCATTTAATGAACTTAACATTTGTAATTTTACACAAAATCTGTCTGGCAAAAAATAAAAATCTTTTTATTTTTTACAACTTTCCATGCTTAAATGGAAATATTTTTTTGATTTTATATCAAAATTATGCAAAATTTATAATGTGTATGTTTGAATAAAACATTTGTGTTTTATAACAGTTTCAATAAAACTTGCTAACCAGCCAAAAAATGGGTTGTTAGGACTAACAGTAATTGATAATTGGATAGTTAGCAGGGTAAACCAACTCACTACTATCCATATGGTGTTCATACTGATAAGACTGCATACCTAGGTATCAAATGAAAATATTATGATTCAATACTGGTTAACTTCTACAAAAGAAAGACAACTAGTAGTTTGCACCATTCTCAAACATCACTAGGATAAAATATTGTTATAACAATTACGATCACTAGCAGCCAAAACAATTTATAAAAACATAAATGTAAGGACAGGTGAAGCTATATTTAGGTCACACAGATACCACAGCAACATGAGAAAAATGGAAATATCTAACCAGAATGGCAGCCAGTTATGTTTATTATTACAAGTTATATACCTATTTATATATTATTTTAAATATCTTATTAAAATAACCTCATTGATAACAACAATAAAATTGTATACATCACTTGTTTTATTTTTAGTAATTTAATGTTAATATTATTATGATGAACGAAATAAAACAATTATAAACTGATATTTCTGATACACTGTGGTTTGAATATTTTACTATCAAATGATCTGACTTTATATGCTATTTTTAAGGAGGAAGGATATTCTTAACACTGAGATAATCAATAAAACACAAACAGTGATTTAAAATTTTATAAACTTAACTATTTTTAACACAGCACAGAATACACAACTGGTTATAAATATATTAAAATACGAAACTAATATATTCTTATATGTACTAAACCAAACATCTATGGAACCCATAAACTTAGATGATAATAATGTGATGTCAGGAATGATTTATAGAGAGCTAGAAATGAAAAAGAGTGAAATAACAAAATAAAATAACCAAATGTAATAAAACAAACGATGTAAAAAAGTTGATACAATTTTCAAAAAATACTTTTTTACTATATAAAATTCTATATTTGTGTTACTAATAAGGGGAGGAAGTTAGTATAATCTATTTATTGAAAATTTAACTTTAATCCATTGTATGCCATATACGACTTTGAATTCCGATACTTTATTTTATGTCCAATGCAGACAGATCAAAGAATTCTGTAGCTGGTTTTCCCAACATACTTTCAAATCCAATCCAATTTGATATGAATCAAGTAAACCATTATTAAAAATAATAAAATAAAGTAAGAATTCCTCCCCTGTCTCAACCCATTAAAACAGGGAGAATGCTTCAAATATTTGTTTTTGATTGATGGACTCACAATATATCTATTTTGATTACAAACAGTAACAGAGTACTTAGGAACAGATAAATACAAAATCTAACTACTAATACATACATGAATCTATCCACACACCCATTAGTAAACATTACAAATAATATATACTTAGGTTTAGGATGAATAAAAAGTATTTACAACGGTTTGAGCATAACATATAGTCAGGGTGATAACAGAAGTGTTTTGAGTGTGAAACAAGTTTATTTTTTAATGTTTATCTAAAAAAAACTTATACCCAAAAAATTACATTTATATCCATAGATAATACTTTTAAAAAAATTTGAATATTTTAAAGTTTATGTAAATTACATATAAAAGTATTTTAAACTTTAAGTCGCTTGTATTGGTATAAAATTACAAATAGTACATATTACTACTATTGGGAAACACAAATATTTCTAAAATATAAAAATAGCTTACTAAAAATATAATTTCTTCTACAAATATAATTTGTAATTGATAAATGCTTAATGTATATGGATAGTTGAAATATAAAATAATTCAAATATATTTTAAAACAACACACAATAAGTAAAACAATGCAGAATTATAACTTGTCAAAGTAAATGTTAAAAAATATACTGTCCCTACAATCAGACTTATACATCAATCAAATGTCTTATTAACGACTTGCAGACTGTAATTGCGGTAGGCACTTGCGGTTTGTAACCTATCACTCAATACATTGAAATTGTTTTAAGTGTTATTACTTATACAACTGATATTGCATTACTTTAAGTTACTGTCCATATATTTTAATTTATATTGTTCTTTCATTTTTTTGACAAGCTAGTTCGTCACTTTTAAAATTAAAAATATATTGAGTTCAATTTTGTACAATCTATTAATAATTTACATTCATACTAGTCCTTTTAGAATCAAAATTATGGTTACGTTACTTCAAAGCCTAGTTACTTCATAATAAGTATTGAATGGTAATATTTTCACACTGTCAGAACTTAATCACAAGCACTGTGAAAGTATTTCCTTGTTTAATGAAGCTGGAGAGTGGACACATAACTTTTTTATTAAAAGATAGTCTTTTACAAAGTCTTTTAATTCTTCAGAGTCATTTCTTTTAGCTTTGATAATGTAAAATAAAATATTAAGGTTCTGTAGATATTCATCCATTGATGTCCAAAAGGATAAGAATGTGTTCTACTACACTTTATTTGACGAGTTATGCAAAAATTAGTGTATATTTTTAATTTCTTTCATGTAGTGCTTTTCACAATATGAAGAAGTGAGGTTATGTTCACAACAATTACAGTTTCAATAATATAATAGACTATTTAACTCAAAGTTCCGTGACGGGAAATGTAATTGAAATTGTTTCAATCCATCTAATGATTGATTTTAACATGAGATCCATTTCATTCAATGTAAGGTTCTCATACCCATTCATCATCATTTGAACTCATACCCCACGAGTTGTAATGAAGTTATAATGAGCTTCACCACTGTAATAGGGGCCTAAGACTATCTGGGGCAAAACAAAAAAATTGTAATATTTTTGTTTTATTTGATAACAACTTTGCTATATATGTAGTAACATTCAGTTTTCAATTGGTACAAATAAAAATCTTAGAAAATAACTCATATCAGATCTATAGAAAAATAATTAACCCTTCAACGTAGGACTTTTCCCAGACCTGTCTACTGCCAGTGGCAAGAGTTACTCAGTGTACGGTTACTGACACCATAAGACCATAAGTCAGCTAACTAGCCGTTGTTGCCAATTTTTGGAGTTTACTTCTTAAAATATGGCAAAAGAAACAACCGTATGAAATTACAGTAACACTTAATAAGTTACTGTTCTTTTATAACAGTTTATGTTACATAACGCAAAACAAATTTTCATAATTAATACTGCACCTACAGAGCCCACCAAACCATGGCACTTGTGGCATGCTTTTATACAGTTATAGTACATGAGAAAAATATTTTAACTCTTACTATAATCCGTATTAACTGTAAAACAGTGATATTTTAACACTGTGCAATCAATACATTGTAAACCTAAATAGCAGTGAACATCATGTTCTATTGTTGAGATGATCAGGTGATAAAATTCAACTCATCTAATTCATAAAAAACCCAACTGAATAAAATAAACAAAACGCTTTAGTAATGACAAAGAGATAGAACGATTTGTGATCTATCTAGTGAGAAAAAAATGCTTAAAATAGTTCCGACTGCCACCAATAGGTTGCAAAGGAATTTGGTGCACACAAAAATATAGCAGGACGTTATAATAGCATCCGCATGTAACCACGTTGAAGGGTTAATGAGTTTATTAGTAATTTAATACTAATCTTAAATTAACATAATTCGGAAATACATGTCAGGACAAAATACTTTTTAAAAATTAACTCACCTATATATTAGGATAAAAAAACTGTATTTACTAAAGTAAAGTCTGTTTTACAAAATATACTTTATGATACTATCTATGCCTTGTATTTTTGCTGTAAACTATTCGATTTAAAAATATACTTTAAGTGATCAAACACTTTTGATAGACAAGGCAAAGTCTTAAAGTTGCCATGTTTATTACTTAAGGATAATAACTGTTTACAGCAATTACACTTTTCCTGTATTGCACAGTATTTAAAAAAATTCATTTTTTATGTACAGTACTTTAATATATTACAAGCACCTTAAACTTGCTATGATTCTGTATTTAGCTGACAGAGTTGTATTGACGTAACACCTAGCGAGCTGACATTAGTTTCCAACGTAAAAATAGGAATGCTGTGATCCTCAGGGTGAAGAAAATGATCACCAGTGCAACGATGTCCAGTGTAAAACTAGCGTCCAGCATATCCAGTTCCTCCAGTGTCGTTTCCGGATCCTTGAAGTGGCAATACACCTGGAACAAGGAGATGGTTGTAGCTATGTTATGAATGGTACGAAATTAAGGAGAACAGCCAGTGTGATCGCCAATTTCAGATTTATGATTTACTACATAGAACACTTTTGATAGATATAGCAGGCACAGGCATCATATTAACATGTTTCTTTTAAAGATCTCTATTTTAAAAACATTATATCAAGCACTGATGTTGCAACTTTACACTTAACTGTTTTCACTAAAAATATATATAATGATAGTTAGGTCTGTGTGAATACTTTAAAATATGAATATTTTAGTGATAACAGTTAAATATGAAGTAGAAACATAAGTGTTTGTGATCAGTACCAATGGTAATTTAATAAAAGTTGATACTGAAGGAAAAAATCCAGGGTATCAAAAACAACAGGATGTTAGTAAACAAGATACAGGCTAAACACACATTTTATTTAATTGAATTTACGTAATTTGCTAACATTTGTTCAGTTTATTAGTTTACTTTCCTACAGACTATGAAATGTATAACTTGAAAACACAGAAATCAGTGTATATGCATTGATTAATTGAATTTCATACATACATGTCCTTTTAGAGAATTAACATAATTGTAAATATATTACAGATTTGATAATTTGAATGTTAGTGATTCTGTCACACAAAAGCTACTGTTTAGGACTGAGTTGAAATTTTGCATGACAACTGATATAATATGTATCTAAAAATATAAATACTTCTGTTCCAAAATTATCATAAGGCTCCAATATATTAAGTACATGCTATCACTGAGGAAGCTGCGGGTTCCGAGTTATAATTCCCCCACACTGAGCTAAAATTGTTTGTTCCATTGAAAACTGTGGAGCTATTTATTCAGTCAAATATCAATAGAATGGAATATTGCATTGAAATTTGAGTTGTTTTAATTGTATTTATAAAGACTATTTTACTTTCCGACTTAAAAAACTCAAAACACTGTCCTTTTAAACTTAAATTCAAATTACTTAAGTTCAAAAATGAATGGGGAGATGGGAGTATTTTTCAACTACCATTACTTCCTCTCATAAGTATTGAGAGAATATATGCCTGTGATATACCCCTGTTATCATTCTTACCTGATTGTCCAAATGCCTATCAATATCTGGCATCAGTGTGCTTGTGTCGTCTGTTTAGAATTATAACGAGAGCTATGATCTCGAATTTATAATCCTAATTGCTTTTTTTAAACCTAAGTATGATTTAAACAAAATTATCACTGATCTAATTTCTCTCATTCTTTAACCTTTAAAGACTGTCTGATAATACAAAAAGTAACTCAAGAATACTATCAAAACCTCTGTTGTAAGCGGATTTGCAGAGATTCAGAGAAATAGCTATATTTTAAAAACAAAGTCATATCCCTTACCTTCTATTTTAATTTGATACATGAATGTGGTAATTTGATAGATAATATAATAATATAGGGTTCCAGAATATATGCTTTTAATCTGAAAAAAATAGGCATAAGTTTAAATAATTGATCAAACGGATTTTAAACTTAAAATGTTTGGAAATTTCAAACATTTTACCCCCCTAATCATGATAAAAATATAAACATAATATTTTTTACATAGGAAATATTTATACAACAATTAAACTTGTGAAATGAACTAAAATTCGCTGTTGACACATGACATTGTATAAACATAAAAATAGAGCATGGAAACTGTAAGTGAAATATTATTTAAGAAAGCATGATAATTTGGTAATTAGGTTATCTGTCTACGATTTTCACAAACAAAATACAAGAACACGTTTTAGCTATCAGTAATTTGTGTACTACCGATCAGCGGCCGTCTGCAAATAGACGCAGCAGACTCGCAGCAATGCACAAAAATAAATATAGAAAATACTAACTGCAAGCAAAATATTATTTACAAAATGATAACTTGTCATTTACAGGTTAACCCTTTTAATGCCAGACATTTTTTTAGTGCCCATGCTAAAAATGCCAGTCTGTTTTCAAAAAGTACATGCGAAGAATGCCAGGCCCTTTTTCCATAATTTGACAACTATTTTTTTTAAATGTATAACTTTTTTATTTATTGAAGGAAATTATCCATTGAGGTGTTGTTTTTTACGTAATAATGTGGAGTGTTTAAAAAACAAATGAGTATTACAATTTTTACAAATTTATATAATTTATATTTGTAAAAAGCAAAAAAATAAAAAACAAAAACTTAAAAAAAATGAGTTTGAACATATAAAAGTACCTTTATTATTAGCCTTAACTAAAAAGTAGTTAGTGGCAATTGTACTATATTTAATTGTTAACACACACACACCAAATTTGAAGAACTTACCTTGAAAAATAGAGAAGTTACAGCATTTTATCGAAAACCTTGTAAAGTCCACATATTACAGCAAAATTCAATAAGACATATTTTGGTCAGTTTCATTCAAAATTACTTTATTTACACGTGTTGTTTAGCCCAATGTATAAATTGTTTGTTGAAATAATAAAGAAAGTAGGTTACATAAAATTAAAACTAATTATTTAGAATATAGGTTACATAATTTAAAATTTTTTTAACACTTGTGTTTTGCCGAAGCACAAAGTATGAATCCCCTTCTTGCACTTTATACAGATTGTTCTTGTACGTTTTCTTGTCCCCCCAGTACTTGTACTAAGTATGCTGCATACACTGCAGTTCTTCAACATTCAACCAGGTAAAATATTCCATCCCAAATTCCAAGATTTTGGGGTACATCTTCCGCGCTCACTTGAAGGATTTGTTTGTGTTGAAACCATTTATCGGTTAGGGTTTCTATAATAGATGAAGTAAACTGCAGTCTACTTAGTTTGTTTGCTAGCTGTGTTTTCCTTGTACAAAACCGTGTCCAAAAAAAACTGAACAACTTTATTAGATTGTAATTATTTTAATAACACACATATAAAAGAATTTTTTGATTTAAAGTAACACGCATAATCTTAAGTTATTTTTGGGTACAACCTTTATTTGTGAACCTCAACATGGTTTCCATTGTTGGCAAAAAGATAGTCGATTCGGCTATCTAACTCTGCCCACACTCGATGACGCATTTCCTCATTAATTTTGGAAAAGGCCGTGATAATCCTTAGTCTCAATTCTTGAATGTTTAACACTTTAGACTTGAAAACCTGGTCTTTTACAAATCCCCAGACAAAAAAATCACATGGTGTTATGTCTGGGGACCGTGGGGGCCAGGCTATGGAACCACCGCGCCCAATCCACCGACGAGGGAAAGTGTCATCAAGTGATTCTCTTACAAATAAGTTCCAGTGCGGAGGGGCACCATCTTGTTGAAAAAAAAAAACGTTGGGCTGTAGGTCTTCTAGCTGTGGGTAAGCGTAGTTTTCTAGCATGTCTAGATAAATGTTACCATTAATTGTTTTTTCATTGAAGAAAAACGGGCCAATAAGTCTGTCATAGGAAATAGCACACCACACATTTAACTTGGGACTGTCTCGAACATGTTCCCGAACTTGATATGGTCTTTCTGTACCCCAAATACGCACGTTATGTTTATTCACTTTTCCACATACATGGAACGTGGCCTCATCAGAAAACACTACCTTCTTTAGAAAGTTCTCATCAGCAGTTAAACGATCAAGCACAGTAACTGCAAAGTGTTTACGTTTAAGTTTGTCATCTGGAGTAATTTGCTGCAAAATTTGCAGCTTATAAGGTTTTCATTTTCAAATTTTTCTTTAAAATTCTTTGAACACTGGATTTTGATAAATTTAACTCACGTGCTGCAGTGCGAATAGATTTTTGAGGACTCCGTAGAAATGTTTGTTGCACGTTTCTCAATAGCTTCATTTGGCAGTTTAGGCCTACCATTGTTTTTTGAATGTTTTATGCTGCCAGTTAACATGAACTTATCATTACCAGGCTCGAATGCTGTTCCTTGATGGTGGATGGCGACCATAGCGTGTTCTAAACCTTCTTTGCACTACAATATCTGATTTGGTTTCAATGTACCACTCAACACACTGCGCTTTCTCCTGTGCATTCATAGTGACTGCTTTATTGTAGGTTTATGTTTTGGGGTTAAGCAGTTTGAGCAAACAACAATGAAACAGCTGATCTTTACAACTAACATTAAAAAAAACTTTATAAACTCTACCTTCATGTGGTCATGCTTATAATAATCTAAATTTAACTTTGCGGATTTTATTAGGCTTTAAAGTTGTTCAGTTTTTTTTGGGGACACGGTGTATAATATATATGCGTTCAGAATCATTCGGGCCCAAATATGTTGAATACCACTTTTTTCTAGTATTTGACAGTTCCGGTCGTTCATCTAAGTAGCAATATAGCATTTGGGTCCGAACTGTCAATACCTCCCATAAATTTATTATAATCATGTATTATTGTTGGTTTTCTTGTTTAGTTTGTCAGGATTCCTTTTACTTCTACATTCTACACTTTCAGCTTTATGTTTAGTCGACAGTAATAAGACAGGGTTTTTTTTGGGTTTTTTTCTCACGGTAATCCTAGCATTAGTAAGTTTATCATTACGCATATAAGTCCTTTGTCCAACTGCAAATTTATTTTTTAGCTCTTGTGGTATACCTTTGCGGTTTCTTCTAATTGTCCCAGTGATGTAAGTTAGGTTCTCAGACAGATATTTTGCCAGTGGAATGCTCATAAAGAAATTATCAACGAATAGATGGTAAACCTTTTTTGATAATATTGACCAATATCCAAAAGATTTTTTCACAACATTGTAGGGAAGTTCCTAAGTTACTCTCAGTGTCTCTACAGTCTACTACCTCTATAGCATACAAAAGCCAGACAGTAATTGCTGACCGAGTCACAGAGCATCCATAGTTTGATTCCCCAACGATGGTGGTGTTTGTTAGGGAGGTATTGAAGGATTTTGGGAGTAGCATTTTGTGCCCACAAGACTCTCATCTATTGACACCTCACGGTGTGGAGTATAATATGTTCTGAATACCCGGGTTAGCATGTTCTACAACAAAATTGAACTTGCCACATGGGTCATAGCCAGGTTGTCCAGGTTTAGAAAGTAAATCATTATCCCTACATGAAAAAATAGTAACAAGCATTGGAATCGATTCCGGCAAAACATTTTACCAAACCAATTTGTGTTCATATGACGAGTTGTGGACCAGTATGATTCGATTGTGGGTTTTTTTTATAATACCCATATTCAAGAGAGTAGCAATAAATGTTTTTTCATTTCTTGTATAGTTACGTTCTTTCAATCACGGGCCCTAGATTCAGGTGACATGTTATGAGTGTGTGATCTTATAATACTCTCTGGCATATTTATTTGTCATATTTACGAACTGAGTAAGAAGGCCTACAGTAAAAAATAAATTGAAATATGATATTTGGAGGGGCATCGTGAGGAGGACAATGTTTTGGACCAGTTTTACTTCACTGAAAACAAAAGTCTGAGAAGCATTATCAATTATTTTCATTTACTACAGTCCAATCAGGAATAATATCAATATTTCCATCGTTATCAGAATCATTGTCAGATACGACGTGGAGAAAGGGTGGGTTTGTTGCTACTTCACCAATTATTGCATCTACATTAGACCTACTACTAGACGGAACAGTCCTACCCTGATCTTGCTGGCATTGCATCACTTTCATCAGATGACATACCTGAAGCCTCATAGTCAGGATCATTGTCCGTATCGTCATCAAATCCTAAACCTAATTCACTATCAGTTTCTGATATATTGTCTACAAAATGATCACTAAGATCGTCTTCACTAGCAACAGCGAGACCACTTTGTACAAGACTATTTACAATTGTATTTTTCGCTTACAGGCGATCTTGCTCTTTTACTCATGGTCAAATCTATTGACAATAATCACAAAACTAATAATAATATAAGCAAACTGAAATAAACAAAAGACAATTCCCATTAAAACATAACCTAGCAACAACGTATTACCACAGCAACCAAAGACGCTCACTGAATGATTGGACTAAACGAGGTTGAAAACGGCTGATATACGTCATCACATGTTGAGCATAGAGTAAAAAAGATTTTTTTGTATCAATGTAGTACTGTCTAGATACAGTATGCAAAGTTTAGTGGCATTTGGTCAGTAATTAAAACTACAATATAACAAAAACCGGACGAGCGCCCCCCAGCGCACGTGAGCATTTTTTCGTAAAACCTAGTGACGTTGCGCTCGTGGCGCACGTCGGCATTTCTCGAATAAACAGTGACGAGCGCTCACGGCGAACGTCGGCATTAAAAGGGTAAAAAAAAAAACAAATTATGATAAAAACACTTTTTAGGGTCGGTAATTTGCGTAATGCCAATCAGCTTTTGTTCACGAATACATGCAAAAGACTCACGACGCTGGGCAATTGTAAATACAGAAAACACTACCTGTAAGCAAAATTTTATTTACAAAAGACCAGAAAAATACATTTTATCAATCAATAATTTGTGTACTGTCAATCAGCTGATAATTAATAACGTGGTGAATCTCCTCAGTTTCAATGTCAATCCCTTTGATCTTCATCAAAGATGGTGGATTCGAGATTCGTCTTTGACCATTCACTACTTACTATGATACATTAATTATTCATTTGAAATATCTAAGGTATGCTATACCTGGAAGCAAAGGAGTTTCTCCCTGCCGAAGCTGTATGTGGCGAGAGCTGTGCCCTCGAAGCCATATCTGATGTAACTGAGGTAGGTGATCCACCTCAAATACACTGGAATTGCATCAAAGCTGACGAAGAACCCAGAGAACAGCAGGAATGGCACTGACATCACAGGTGCCAGGAACACTCCATTCTAGAAATTGTTAAATGTAACGGTTACATGATGACAGTTCTCTTGACTGACAATTAAGAAGAGTAAAAGAGATTTGATTTTTAGATGTTATATGTAATGGGTTTTAAAGATAAGGTAAAACAGAAGGAATTTTGTACAATGAAAAATAATGTATATTTATATATTAGCAAAGTGTAAGATTTGACTTTTAGGAAACTTTCAGACTGTACAAAAGTTGACAATTTGTTCCTGAAAAAGAATATGTAAATACTTGGAACATATCCTATTTCTGAAGGATCTTGATAAAAAAAAATAAAGAAAAAACTGGCGAAGAATGAATGAATGTTTGTTTATTCCAGCAACTTTACATGAAATACACTTAAAAATTACAACAGTAATGCAGCTAATAGAATTATTATGAAAACAATAGTTTTACTAGTTATCTAGCTAAGATATAAATTATATAATTAATAAGGAATAAAGCCTACATGGGCATAAGCCTATGCGCAGGCTTCAGTTGATCCCCCGCCACGATAATTTAAAATGAAGAACTCAACATCTTTATTAGCATTAAAAACAATGTACTAGAACTTTTAACATAAAAATTATAAATGAAAATAAAAGAAAGAAAAAAACGATTAATTATGAGAACTGGTTTTGTTAACTTTAAAATAAATTAATAAAACACAATTTAGTGTTAGTCTATCTATACTAATACACCGGCATCACATCATTGCGCTTGGCCCAGGGGAGATCAAGTCACCATGGAATATTCATGCTCATATAAATCATATTTATCATGTTCATATAAATATTTGTTCTATGAAGTAGGAGAAAACCTGAAAACATTCAGTGGAATGTTTGAAGGATATATATAGAATGTACCATATAATACATGTTGTAATTGAACAATAAATAAAATTTAAGAGTAAAAAAGTAATACATTATTCATTTTTATCTTGTTTTTAATTATAGTATTTCTTTTATCTCAATAAATATTTTGATACAAGGAAAATTTTAATGTTAGACCATCAAAGTTAAATCAAACATCAGAGTTTTTTACAGTTCCTATTATGACACTATTGGAAGCATAAGGAGAGTACGAGCAGAGGACTGACCTGAACATTCATGGCAGCTCCGACGACCAGTCCAACACTTTGAGCAACGAAGGAGATGAGCAGGCAAGCACCCAGGAACATCCAATATCTGTGTGCCTCAGGAGGCTGGGAAGTCATGTAGTACACGATACTGACGTACACCACACAGAACACAGCCTGCACATAATCATACATTAGATGAACAATTAAATTAATCTAACAGCTTGAAGAATATATTTGTAAGGGAAAACTTCAGTACAGTTAAGAAAATGTTTGACTATTTAAACTCTTAGTGGACGATTAATTTGCATCCCAACTTGATCTAAAAAAAGTATTGCTTTTATCAGTATGACAAAATATAAATAAAAAATTACTAATCATATATTAAATTTTGTTTAGTTTTATTAAAAACACACATAAAATTATAACATTTTACCTAGCAATATTTGTGTGGTTAAATGATAATCGTTAGAAATAAAAGAAGATTTCATAGATAAAGACCACATTTGGTGTCAGTCGCCTTCTAATATTGGCAAAAGACATTGAAGGTTAAAGATTATTGAATAAATTTTAAAACAATAATCTTTTAATATTTAACATTGTTTCATAGAACAGTTTAATTAAAGTCTCATTGAAAGTTTAACAAACAAATTACTATAAAGAGGACACAGCTAATATGGATATTGAATAATTAAATATCTTAAACGTAAGACTTCAATGACAATAAAATTGGCATGCCTTTCTACCCGTATTATGAAAATATATCAACTAGATGAGTAGCATATTACTTTAGATCTGACTGATAAAAGTAGAAAATGTTTTAGTGTGAATAGATGAAAAGGTTATCTGACCTGGAAAGGTATGTCCGACACAGTAATAGCCAGATAATACGATCGTAGCGAGTACCAGCGATTAAAATTTTCCTTCACCAACACTGGCATTTCCAGAGGGACTGAAAAATATACAAAATAAAACTATAAAATAGAACATTCACAATCATACATTACAATATATGTTTTTTATTTTGGTAGGAAAAAGCATGTTTAAAACTAAAAAACTATATTGGTGATTCAATTATGTAAAAAGCGATAAGGTCAAGTCTTTTATTTAAATTTTATAATGGCACAGTTGTGACCAATCATTAAGTAGTTTAAAAATTGTGTTTATAAATGTTTGAAATACCATATAATTTCAGCTTTACGTAGTAAAACATCTAAGCTTCAAGGACCGATAAATATGTTGCTGTTACAGTAAATATATGTGATCAAAGTGTATGTATTGGAGACATGTATGGTTCTATGCATTTAGGACAAATTATACAGTGTTGTCTTTTACAACAACAATTACAACTTAATTCTTTAGGTACTTACACTTTGTTTTATTTACATAAAGTATAGGTTAAGTTTAAGGGGATTACCTACTAAAAAATGAACAATTTTGACAAATTTTAAATTTTTGGGTATTTTTCCTTGTTTTATGATTTATAAGGAATCATAAAAACATGGCATAATATCTCTTTGTACTGTTGTGGAACAAAATTTAAAGCGGAGCATGCTTTTGGGGCAGTCAGCCATAACCAGACTGCAGCCTGTGCCTCTGATGCAACATTCACTAATTATTATTGAACTTTGCTCCTTCCTGTTAGAAAGCAAAATGTACTCAACATCTATTTTTATATAGTTATGCTACATACTTTACCCTCTTTTTCATCTTTGAAACAGACAGAAACATAATAATCTTTTTTTACAAACAATATATTGATGTCATTTGTCAGCTGTTTGTTTTGTTTGTTTACAAATTTTCTCAGTTGGACTAGTTTTGAGGTTATAGTAATATTCAGTATTTTAGAGAGTAAAATGGTGAACGTAAAGAGAAATAAAACAGTACAATTTCAAAGAAACAAAGAGAAAGTTGTCAGAAGTTGGAGTAAAAATGTAGGTTTAATTTAATTTACCATAGATATTTTAACCCTCCGAGCGTCCATCGTCGATATTTTCGACGACTCGGACTTTCACTAAACGTTCATCGTCGAAAATTTCGACTATGAACATTCATGTCTTTAAATTCATTTTACGACGCCAATACCGGTCAAATCGCCGTATAACCTATACAGTTCGAAAGCTCGTGAAATTTCCTTTGTGTTTAGTGGTCTTTGGATTTCTCGTAGTCTGTATTGAACATTAGTCTACATCGTTTTCATTAGCTGTTATTTCCAGTGAAGCGTATATGCCTTATTGGTTGTTGCTAAGATACAAAAGTGTAAATTTCACCATTTACAGTGTATTTTGTGCTGTTTTCTTTGCTATATAGTTATCAATTCGTAGTTATATAGTTACTAATTGTTTTGTGTGTGTGTTATTGTGACTTTTTGTGCTATATTTCAATATCTTATATGTTTTGTAAAAAATTTCTCTTTATTTTCTTCAAAGTATACTTTTAGAAGCTGTCTCATATATATATATATATAATATATATATAAAATAAAATTAGATTGTAATGAATATGAATTCTCTGATTTGTATGTGAAAAATATATAACACTTCGATAGCAAAAGACTAAGAATATTGTTATATCAATGTGTTATGTAACTACTGCAATTAGGAAGATTGTCAAATGTGCACTTTTTCATAAAAATATGTATAAAATAAATATATAAACTATTTAACATTATACATTTCTGTCTTCAGGACGAAACTCCCCATAATTTGGCTATTCTGAATTTTCAGTATATTTAATATTTCAAATACATGTCCATACTTTTTTGAAAAGTTTTTTATTTTTTTATTTTTTTTTTTATTTTAATTTCTTTACTTCTAAGGTAAGAGGATTATTTTTCTAACTTTATAGTTATACAGTCTGAAAGCTCAGTTCTTTGCAGAAAAAATGGTATATAACACTTTATATTTAAGTTAATATTTAGATTTATTATAGATTTTACAAGGAGAGCCTTTAAAACCTCACAAAACAGGTGTGCACTTCATAAAATATGATGGACGCTCGGAGGGTTAAAGTAATAACATTACAAATATGTCCTGTTCTGTTTTCTGTTAATGAATTACTTGGCCTACATATGTCTTCAATATATAAATATACCAATTCACTAACTACAAGTACCTGTAGGGTAAGTTATTTTCCTTTATAGCTACTAATTTACTAGTGTAAACTTCAAACGCTGATTCACACAACTTTTAAATTTTGATTGTTTTTCACAGAAAAGTTTTAATGACTTTTTAACTATTATAAATACAGCAATGAAACCTTTACCTCACATTATTTATAATATAATGCAACTTTTTGTGCATGTAAGTTAAATACAAGTGTATTTTAAAAGATAATTTTAAAATCATATTTTTGTAAAGCTTTTAAACTTGTAAACTATTTAAAAAATAAACTTGAGTATGCAGAAAAAGTTGGTTATTTTGATGCACTTCAATATGAAATATCAAGCACTAAAATTGATTCAGTAGTTAGAAGTTATAATAAATTCAAAGTCCCATGGTTTTTTTAACTCAAAAAGTTGAGAAGTATGTATGTGTATATTTTTTTGTTAATTTGAACACTGGTAAACATTATTCTACAAGCAAATGAACTCCAAAAACTACATATCATAATATTATTAATAATGTTTCTTTTTTTTAAGAAAACCAATAGTTTCAGTAGGGAATCCCCTTAAGATGTTAAGAAATGTAAAAAAATTTGTAATAATTTTAATAGATAAAACATAAAAAATCCTATATCAATCTCGTTTACTCCTACAATTTATTTTTTGTGTTAAACTGAATGGGGGGGGTGGGGGGGGGGGGGGGTGGGGGGGGGGGGGGGTGGGGGGGGGGGGGGGTGGGGGGGGGGGGGGGTGGGGGGGGGGGGGGGTGGGGGGGGGGGATTTAGAAGTATATTTTTGAATCATGAAACACCTGAAAAAATTTATTGGTTTCTCAAATACCTAAAAGATTACAAGCCATATTTTAGTTTTAAATAAGACTGACTTACATTTAGGTCTTGTGTCAACCACCTTCTGGTTCTGTTGTCTCTTCTTGGGGGACATCTTATTATAGGAGGTCTGACTCTCTCTATTAAATCAGGGTTTCTTGTCTGTAAGACAAAATTACAATTATAGTATGAAGGACAAGTATCCTATGTAATTATTCCATGAGGTCAGATGCTAGAGCTGCACCACGTAACTTTGATTGTACAAGTCACACAGGAGATAAATCATTTACACAGTCGAGGTGTGCTGATATCCGAGGGATTAATTTAGTTACAGGATCTGTTTAGTAATAATTATCGGGTCTGGGCTGCCGTACCCTCAACAGAGTGGTAGATGGGGGTGTCTGAATAGTTGGCCTCGATAGAAGAGTCCCCAACCACTCAGGCTCACTTTAATTTAGTCATCTGTGGGCGTGCGTTGAGATAGGATGTGGATTTTTATTATGTGTGATTATTATGGTGTTATCGCACCAACATGGAGCGGACCGTCTAGCAAAGCTATGCTGTAAAGTGTTGCTTCAAACTTGGGAAATCCGCGTCCAAGACCCTTGAACTCGATAAACAGGTTTATGGGAATGATGCCTTAAGCCTTAAGACTTTTTGAGTCGTACAAAATGTTTAAGGAAGGCTAGGAGCTTGTACATTACGGACACACACCGACCGTTCGAACCAATGCTCAGGTGGCCAAAGTGAAAACAGTTTTGGACAGAAACCATCCACACCATTGTAACATTGAGGAAAGTGTGCATGAAACAGGTGCCGAAAGTCTTGAGCAAAGAACAAAAACTGTTGTGTGTGGAAAGTTTACAAGAAATTTTGGACTGCATTCAGGAAGATGAAGAATTTCTCAACATTATCATTAGCGATTAATCGTGGGTGTTCCAGACTTTTTCTTGTTTCCGCAAATGAAAAGGGAGCTCAAAGGACATCAGTTCAACTCCATCGAAATGGTTGTAGAAGCGACGACAAAGGTTTTTTAACAGTACTCTGGAAACTGACTTCCAGTGGTCTTTTGACAAGTGGCAGATGCCCTCTAGTCCCTCAATTTATAGCATTGGATGAGTTATCTCTTATGTAACTAATACAAGCAAAGCTAATACCAACAGTTTACAAGCCAATTTGAAATTAAATGTAAAAGTACTTTAATATAGCACACACATACTAAAAATAAATTACTCACAAAATCAAGGATCCCAATTGGATTATCCGCCAGTACTCTTGCTCCAATTTCTCTACGCCCTGTCCGAACTTTCTTTGACCACATTTGAACCTGAAAAAGATTATTTGTAGAATAGGAAAGTTGTCTTAGTTCCTGTGTCTGTCCAATCTAAAAAAAGTTTTACATGTAGTCCATGTTATTACAAAAATAAATTCACAGTACATAAACAAGACAGACAAGTCTTTTTTTCAGCTGTATCTAACACACAAAAGTGTGTCTTTGGTACTAATGGTATAATGAAATCTACTTATTTAAACTTGAATCATCCAGAATGCCTACAGGATTTTACTTTAAGGAGAAAATTTGTTTTGAAAGACACAATATCCTGTGAACAATTACAATTAATTATGTATTTCAGCTTAAGTGGCTGTCTTGTAAAAAAATCTGTATATTTAGAACAAGTTTATGCACTGCATTTATTATGTGTATATATTAAAAAAATGTGTTCCCAAATAGATTGCTTGAATAAATACTAGTACATCATTTTATATTTGTTTTGAAATATAGTCACCAAACATATCTTAAATACATAAAAACAACTTTTTTTGTCTAAAAACCTAATATTAAAACAAAAATCCATCTATATTATTAATATGTCACTTCATTAATGTTTAAAAAAACATCTGTTTACAAACATAATGATAACAGATTAAACATTACACAATACCTTTTGGTTATTGGCCACAAGATTCAGGTAGAATTCTATTGCAAATATTCATACCTGTTTTATTGAACATTATGGGCACTAAACCACTTGGTTCTGAAATTTTTCTAGAATGTAAATTGTATTAACTCTGAAAGCTCCTGATCTCAGGTAGCTTCTAGCGTTTGGAAGATCGCGATGCCTGAGAACTTTCAGCCTACAGGAACATCCACCTCTAGCAGCACCCTGCCATACAAAGCTCATGACCACTAATGGCTTCTGACCTCAGGGAGCTTCTGGTGTTTGGAAGATCACGATGCTTGAGAACTCTCAGCCTACAGGAACATCCACCTCTAGCAGCACCCTGCCATACAAAGCTCATGACCACTAATGGCTTCTGACCTCAGGGAGCTTCTGGTGTTTGGAAGATCACGATGCCTGAGAACTCTCAGCCTACAGGAACATCCACCTCTAGCAGCACCCTGCCATAGAAAGCTCATGACCACTAATGGCTCCTGACCTCAGGGAGCTTCTGGTGTTTGGAAGATCACGATGCCTGAGAACTCTCAGCCTACAGGAACATCCACCTCTAGCAGCACCCTGCCATAGAAAGCTCATCGCCACTAATAGCTTCTGAACTCAGGGAGCTTCTAGTGTCTGGAAGATCATGATGCCTGACAATTTTCATAGTAATATTGTGAAATAGAGCAGGCTGCAATTTTCAGAATAAAATAACCAGTGCAAGTAGCAAAACAAAAGGCACAGGCCTTTTATGAGTACAACTACTTAAAAAAACAATATTTTTTCGCTTACAGTTGGTACAACTGTAGATGACCATAGTGCAAAAGGTCTGCAGAAAATTTACTGACAAACAGACAGTATAAATTTGAACTACTCTCAAGTAATAAATTGCTAATTTTAAATCTTGCTGGAGTTGAGTCCAGGTCTAGCCCACACTAAGGCTTCACGAGTAACGGTTGTGTGTCTAGGCAAATAGGAAAGCAAGAATTTCTAGTCTTTCTTACATTGTCAACCCCTATTGGTCAGCTTGACCTTAACATAATGCTAATCTGTTTTATATCTACAATTTGACTTCCATGTTTGATTTTTAGGTAAATTTTAGTTTACAAAATCACAGCCTATTGCATTTGTCCTCATGGCAGTACTTATAGAAAATTCCTTCTACACAACTTAACTGAACATGACTTCCAGAGCACAAAACCATATTAGGCTACATAATATATAACTGTTATAAAAGTACCCAAACAAAATTAAACAATATAAAAATAACTGATTTTATATATTTTGGCTGTTTGTTGGCCAGCTTGTTATTTTGTTTCATTCCATTAAAGCAGCTGTTCAAACTTTAAAAAAATTCATAACTCTGTTATTTGTGAACCTAGAGAAAAAACAAAAAAAGCGTCTTGGAATGCTTATAATATTTACTAAAAAATTTGTTACCTCATAAGAATAAATTAATAATATTTCAGTTTCCACGAAATCTATCTACTTCTTCCGGCTGAGCTGGAAGGACTACTGTTATATCTAACTTTATTGCTTATTTTACTTAAAAGTAAATTTATAATAGTGTTTTGGTAGTCAAGATACTAACAACACTAAAAAAAAACAAAGAATAATAAATTAAAATCTGTATAATTACACAAAATTATAACTCAGTATAAATATTCTGACGCATACAAAGTAATTTTCTTTAGTTTAAAACATTTCTGTAAAGAGCATATAAATAAATACAATCAGAGGAATACCTGAACAATATTGGGTGTTATTTTCATTATTGTTAATGTGCAATTATAATCCTCAGTTAACAAGTTCACTGCCACATAGTTCACTGGTGACTGAACCGATGACTCATTGTAGAACCCTCAATGGGAACCTAACGAATTTCACCAAAGCTACTCTATTTTACTAAACATATGTTTAACAGCTTTTTACCAATTTAAATAAAGATTGAAATGGGGAGAAATATATTTTTATAATTATTACAATAAAGTGTAATATTGCATGTGAATCACGGATGACTCATGGCGCACGTGACCTACTTTACTTACAGTTATATTTTGTGTGCAGCATAAGTCATCCATGACTCCCCGATATGTGCAGTTCTATCCCTTGTAACATGCTGATTTCAACTGATTTTTCTGCTACATTATTACACAGGTCACAGAGTATATGTTTCTAGTTTCTTGGAACTTATATAAAGTTCATTTCCTTACAACTAACTGAATATAAATAGTGTGCGTATTTCAGCTGCTGCCATTGTCTGCTTTATTACTGCATCAGCTTCCAGGCCACAAAGTAAATCTTTACGTTTTTAATGTCTTCGAGCTTATATGCAGTTTATTTCCAAACAAATAACTGAATATAAGTAGTGTACAGCACGAGTCAAGGGTTACTCATGACAGTTAAAAGTACACAACGTACATGATTGCACTCCAGCCTTAAAAAAAATACAATCTGGTAGTTCTGCCAATTTCACCTAGAGCGCTCTAGCGCTGACCTACACTATACTTACAGATACCAAAGAACACTGTTCTGATGAGTCACCCGTGAACCATATCAGATTGAAATAGCACACCTGTATTAGTTACCGGTGTGGCTCACATTGTAATATGAGAAACATTGTTAAATTTAACAATGCGGCAA
Source organism: Homalodisca vitripennis (assembly GCF_021130785.1). Classification (NCBI taxonomy): domain Eukaryota; kingdom Metazoa; phylum Arthropoda; class Insecta; order Hemiptera; family Cicadellidae; genus Homalodisca; species Homalodisca vitripennis. The sequence goes on along the minus strand of NC_060209.1, from coordinate 41,112,991 downwards.
ACATGTTAAGTTAAGAAGTTTGTAATTTTACTTAAAATTGGCAATGTACTTAAAATTCAATACCTTCCTGCGTTTTTGTTGTGGACTTTCTGGTTCAACCGGTACGTCACTCAGAGGTCGTCTGATGCCCCATTGTTGTGAAGGTGGCAAAGACATCTCCTCAGGCAAGTCAGAGAGGACAGGAAAGGATGGCAAAAGAGGATCTAACGTAACATGTGATCCAGCGAGTACTGGAAAATGAATGGTTGGGGAGATGAGACCTGGCTCTTCAGCCACAACTGGAGGTGCTAAGGAAAGAGGTTTAGGATGAGTTATGTCACTCACAGTGTGGGTGAGGGGAGACAATCGAGGAACGAGGGGTATATCTGACACCAGCAGGACTGGAGATCTCGCCACCCTTTTCTCAAAACACCTGTTGAATTCGTTCTCACACAGTCCCATCAACTCCACATCTGAAGGTCCGGACGTGAGCAAGTTCTCAGTCAATAATTGGCATGGGGTATCTTTGTTGACAGGCGAAGACAACTGGTACTGTACTTTATTGTGTGCATTGCTTGGTGAACCAGGGAATTTCAACAAATCCTGCAGCAACATTGATTCATTTAGTATCACAACACATACAAATGCTTTGACAACATCATATGGATGAAAATTTAAAAAAATTAAAACAACTATACAACCTATTTAATTGCATGGATGGCCACACAAAGTTAAAACCAAAAGTAAGGATGATAAAAACTGTAACATAAAATTTAAATAATGAATACAGTTGTAAAACCAAACAAAATTTTAATTAAAAATGAGTAAATAAAAGTATGGGATTCATAACAACAGAATAGAAAATGGCATTTAAAGTTAATCAAAATCAACAACTGATATTAGGCTAATTCTTTTACATATAATAAATAACCCGCTCACAAAGAAATCTGCACAGAAGCAAATGTCTGAGCAATCCCAGCAGGGATCACTTTTCTGGCTGATTTATACCTTCCAGTTGAACCCACCATTGGGCACAGCAAAAACCGATGTGTCACTTCAATCTGGGCAACCTTATGGATGTCCAGGAGCTTGTTGATATATTTCCAGAATGTTCACTAACCACATATGTTGAGATTCTGGGGTTTGTCGGCAATTCGATAGGTCTACTGTGGGAGATGACTGTTGGAGTTGGTGGGGTTTATTCCCTAACCTCAGAGATTCTTGCTATCCTCACCAAGGGTATGCTACCCCCTGCCTATTTTGACTGGAGAGGCTGGTTCAAAGCTGGCCTCCCCTTCTTCTTCCGGGGGGACATGACTTTGAGATGTAGTGCCCTTATTCTTCCTCATGGATCTCGATAGGAGGCGGCCCCTACTCTCTAACCTTACCCATCCTGAATATCCTGTCACTCCGGAAGCAGTGCAAAAGTTCTTACAGGACTAAAGTGCAATTTATAAGCTTCTTGTCCTAAGAGAACAAAAAAAAAAAATGTCTGAGCAGCCACATGCAGGAGGGGACCCCCCTCCAGTGGTGGGGAGTGGAGCAAACATCTCCTCGTCTCTGTTTTTATCAGCAATGTGGATTGTGTCTCACTCATACCGTTTTATTTACTGCAGCTACTTATCTATTCTATTACTATGTTGTATTTTTGTGTGTAGGCCTATACATGTGTCGCAATCTAAGTGTAAAAATATTAATTGAAGAGACTAATGTAGACATAGACGTATCCATGGAGCTTGCGTTTTGGTGTGAGGTTAGCCGCGCAGTGGCAGTGGCCAGGTCAGGGGATAGAGCGATCGGGCGAGTGCCGAGCATTGGTGGGGAAGTTGGATAAGTAGTAGAGAAAAACCTCGTTTATCTGGATTAAATGGAACCTGAAGTGATCCAGATACTCTGTGACTATAGTAAAAAACATAACAGATTACAGATTTACAAAAAAGTCTTTCAGTCTCTCTTAAAACTGGTACACTGCTTCTTCCAGGGAGTATGATCAAGCAATATTTTAAGGCCATCATTCCCGCTGAAAATATGTTGAACTAATATCCTAAATAAAAAACCATCGATTGGTCTAGTTGTGCTCTTGAATACGGATTTTATTTCTGTAAATTTTATTTTGTTTGGAAATGTAGCAAAAGTGAAGGTTTGATTGAGATGCCAATACTGGACTAATCACCTATGCTTTATTTGAAGCAAGATTTGTATTCCATCCAATCAACAAGAGAAACTGTTCTTAGATTAGCAATAATATTTTCATGTGTATGTTGTGTGTATATATATATACAACTTGTTTTTTCTAAAATCTTTTTTTTTAGTATATTTTTAACATGATTAACTTTAGAGTCATTTATTAAAAAGATTATTTGTGAAACATTTCCCAAATATGGCCAATATAAATGCCAATATCATTACTTAATTAATTAATAATATTTAAAAAATATATCAAGTAATAAGGAAAAGTAGTTCATACCTCCTCATCAATCCTCTGATAATCATCAAACTCTGTGATCCTAGAAGAAATAACCTGATTATATAAACAAGTAAAAAAAGTTTGTTTACACACTAAATAATGTTTCCAAGTTATTTAAATTAGATTATACTGTCAACACAACCAAGATTACTCTTCTACTTGAAAAAATTCATTTTTATGCCCATAGAACATTGCTTTCTTAGATCTCCTCAAATCCACACCTTTTTACATTTTATTCCTATTATATAATTATGTATATCACATCTTTACAATAAGAGGAACACTCTCAATCTTTTTTTTTAGGTTTAGTCAAAAACCTATAAGGTATTTTAATATATTATGTAAAAGTAATATTGACTGTGATTAAAATAATAGGTATACTATAAAATGTAAATAAATTATAAGAACTTCTTAGTTAACATGTTTCCATAATGAAAATGTAAGCCCTTTATTTGAACGGAATTAAACATTGTTTTTTTTTTTAAATAAATGTCTTGATCACTGTATAGATCGACTTTGCAATACTAATAAGAACAAAAGGTTTTTTATTTATGTTATTTTCTTCTTGCATAAGACTATCCAATTTATCAGTAAAAAATCATGAAAAGTTTGTAGACTTCTATTGACAATTATTAAGGAAACATATTGAGAAATTTATTTTAGATACTAACAACCCGTAATAATAAACACGGCAACTTACGTTGTAAAGAGATCTCTCAGGTAATGTACGTCTTGAGAGCAGATGCTTGAATCCTGAAATAAAATCAGAATTAAACAGAAACCCAATATTGGCCACTTTCAGTGACCATCCTATTCTTCTATTAAAACTTGTACTTTTGCCACAGAAAATTAAAACCCAAATGGCAGTTCAAAACTGTTAAAAAATCTCTCCTGGCTGAAATCAAACAACTCTTCCAGTAGAACATTCAAGCATGCATTAGGTAAAACTTTATCCACAACATTGTACATGTTATATCAAAATGCAAACAACTTGAGTTCAATGACAGTTTTAGGATAAATAAGTGTTAACCATCAATTGCTGAATTTGGGTCTATACAGACATATATTTGGCCTCCTATTTCTGATAGCATTCTCGTTGAAGAATAAACATAAGAGATGAAAGTAAGCATGAACAAAGTGTACATAACTGTGACTGAGAATCAAGTGGTGGAGGGGTGGGGGTAAATAGGCGAAAACTAATTAAATTAAACATAAAAAATACTTTACTACTCACATCGTCAGACATTGTGATGCTGACTGGATCCAGCCGTCTTGGGAGTCTTCGTAATCTCTGCAACAAAACCATAGTCTCTCTTTAATGTTATCAGACTCCAAAACTCACTCTATAATCATATAAGCCACTTTTTCTCCTCTTATTCTTTGAAACTCAGAGGTAGACAAGATGGACGTGAAATGAAATTTACAATAGTTTTTGGTCCACATGCTTTAGTTATTTTAAAAATAATGCAATGAATGATAATAATTTTGGATTATCCCTGTTGCCTCTATTTTTTGGCTTATAACGATGTACAATGTTCTATAAAACAATTCAATGCGATAAACAATTCTTTTTGTCAACAAAAATGACACACGTTTTATTTAATTTTTATTACATAGTAACTCAAAAAAGTAATACTGTCCAAGTTAAAATATCTAAAAGACTGTGTTTTTTGCATTTCCTTAACAATAACACAGTTTTTTTTTTTCTCATTTAAGCCTCAGCATCAGCTATGCCGGCTTCGAAGTGCTCTGGTTTTTTATTAAAGTACAAAGTACATGATTGGACCTCCCCGGGATTTGAACCCGTGATCTCTCGGTTAGAGAGCCGAGACTATAACCATTAGTCTATGGAGGAGGACAATATAACAAAGTTTGAGATTAGCACTGAAAAATTATTAATTGTACGCCAGCTGATTTTTTAGAATCAGAATCAGAATCAGAATATCTTTATTGTCATTTGTCAATATTACAATTGCTATAGACAACGTCAATATAACTAATATAATAAATAAAAAATGTTATAAGGCTACTCAGTTTATTTGAATGTCATTAACTGATATAATATATTGAACTAATTTCGTACAGTGTATTTGTCAATTTAAAAAATGTAACTGTAGTATTAGTAAATACATAACAAAATAAATAGTTGAAACAATGAATTAAATTACAACTAATCAACAACTCCATTCCAGGCCTAAGGAAGGTAAACAATTCATAGCAAAAAATTCTTCAAGGGAATAGAATGCCTTACTTATAAGCCAGTTCGACAGTTTAGCTGCAAATGGTTGTAGTTCTAAGCTTCTAAACGTTTGAGGTAATTTGTTTAAAACATTTAATTTGTAAATATTTATGGCTAACTAATGTTTTCCTAAGTCTAGAGGAAGGTGCAACAATATCCCGAGCTCCCCTAGTGTCATAATCATGAATTTCATCAAAGCAGATAAAGTCTTCAAAATTCTCCTTTACATATATTACATTTTGAAATATGAAAATGCCAGGAACAGTCATTATATTGTAGTCAATAAAGCATTGTTTACAATCATCTTGATAACCCAAATTGGCTAAAATTCTTACTGCCTTTCTTTGCCACGCAAAAACTTGACTGGCACCCCTACTGTTACCCCAGAGCATTGAGGCATAAAGTAAGTGTGAGTGAAAGTCACTGAAATAAGAAGAGAGCAACATATTTCTACCAACACAGTTTTGTAATTTACGTAACAGAAAACAAGCCTTAGATAGTTTAGAAATTACTGAGTTAGTTTTGAGCTTCCCATGATAGTTTTTGATCTAATGTTACTCCAAGTAATTTCACTGGCTTAATACAGCTCTCTGCTATGTGCAACTTTTTTAATGTGAAACAAATTGTTTCAGTTTTATCCCCATTGACTTTAAGATGGTTGACATCAAACCACGAGTTTGCAATTTCCATCACTCGGTCACTTTGTGCTTCCACTTCTTGGAAAACTTTGCCAGTAACTAAAAAAGAAGTGTCATCTGCATATATAGAATAGTCTTACATGGAATATTGGTTGGCAGATCATTTATATACATAATAATGCATCCATATACATAGATCTCTGTTATAAGGTAATGATAAACAATCACTTTAATGGGCAACTCTAAGTTGCAAAAACGGTTGTTATTTGTGCATTATATAACAAAATCATCTTCACTCATGAACAAATACATATATGAAGCTGATGGAAGTTTACAATACATATATTGAATTATACCTTCCTACGTCGTAGACAGATATATTACAATGGTAGACTTTGACAAAAAACGCCAAATACAGTTATATCCGATATTATAGATTATGTTTCATGTAGATTTTTAGTACACAAAAGGCCTTTGAAATGCCTGGTGCACGCTCTGTGCTTATCGCGGTTGCCGAGGAAGTATTTATAAACGACCTTCACTCTGCGATAGGGGGAGGAGAGAGCCCTTTGTCTAACTCCCACCACCTGCTCGTCAGTTCTGCATCTCCTACACCTTTTCAGTTTAATTATGATTTACAATGAAAGTAAAATTTATTTGAAATTAACAGTTTTATAAATAGTTTTTTTTTTTTTTTTTTATCAATTAATACGCTAATTTTAAGTAAAATGCCGTTTTTAGTTTTTTGCTTTCACCTTTTATAATTTAGCCTACTATTTATAGTCACCTATGCTTTAAAAAAATTTAGTTATAATAAAAGTTAGCTTTGAACCTAAAGAAACTAAATTGTTTTACTTGTCTTGGCGTTATAGGAAAGTTAATTGATTTATTAGTGGCGTGCGAAGGGTTTAAATCATGTACATAACAATTAACTTATAGCACTGAAGTTTAATGATAATTTATAGGTAAGTTTATGTCCGTTTCACTTACTTGTCTCCTCGGAGTTAACAGTAGTTCTTCCACTGCTGATGGATCATCAAATTTACCTGCACACACCATTACTGACTTAAACTCACTCCTCAAATTACTGTCTATAATCTACAAAAAAGAGGTATAATATTTGTCTCCTGATAGATTTAATGATCAATAATATAAACTAATTCACAGAGAAAGACACAAGTTTAGCATAAAAAAAACAAAAAATTAAGATCTTAATGAGCATGTATCCCAGCTGTGGAATTACCTCCCTATGCATACTACCATATATGCATGCATTTTGTGCTTTATCATCGTAGACAACTGGAATGCTTGCTTTGTGTTTGGTATTAAACTGTTGGAAAGACATTATGAATCCTGGTAGTGTCTTTTGTTTTCTCTTCATATGTGTTATACCATTGTACACATTAGCTTCTTTAAATTGTGTCATCTAACACAGCACTTGTACTTTATTTTACGGGATATTTTTTGCGTTTTTATGTATTCAAAGAGAAATGGAATAATTTACAAAATAGAAAAACATATTTTTATGGTGGATTCTTCGATTATTTCGTTCTTTAGTAAAATAAACCAACACTGATTCTCTAATCCAGAAATCTATTAATAATACAGCAGATGATGTAAGACCCTTCCCGGGGCGGCCGTAGCTTCAGACAGATGCCCTTCTTCCGTTGTGGGTTGTAGAGCCAAACCTGATCACTGATGTTAAATGTGGACGGAAGCAGCCAGGTCATAGCAAGTCGCACTGGCAAGATGATCAAATGTTGTCTGAAGAGATCAAATGTTTTGTAGTTTGGGTGCCTCTGATGTCGAAACAATACGGGGGAGGGTTTGTTTTGAGCTTCTTCGTTCTTTGTCGCTGTCTATTATTGGATCCCTTCAAAGGAACATGATTCCAGATTTCAGGAGTCAAGTCTGCAAGAGCATCACATTTCAGATGCTGCACATAAGAGGAAGGTTAACTGGAGCTAGACTCAACATAAGCATTGAATGAGTCCTTCCCACCATAGTCGTGTTATGTGAAGAACATTTTAAATATTAAACTTCCACAAGCTAAATTTTGGCCTAAGTTTTTTACAGATGATTAAATCAATGTTGAACATTTATTGTTCAGTAAATGATTAAAAATATGAAATAAATGCATTTGTAAAGTAACTTAATAAAATTAAATTAAATGAAGGATTAATCTATATCTGGAACACAATTTAAATCAAATATATTAACATAAAGGTTTAAATTATTTATTCAAAATATGAAACATGACTACTGTCAAAATGGTGAAAGTTAAAGCTTCCACTGTCAACACAATCTGTACGTAACTTTTATATTTTTTATACAAGCAATGTGTACATAAATAGTATGTCACCCATAACTGAGCTTTAATATGTATAGAAAAAAAACAATAATCTTTAGGTTTCAAAACACAGTTTAGTGATGTAAAATAGTGATTTCTACTTATTTTCACTTTAACATAACATCAATTTATTTTGTTAATTAATTTTGTTTTCTTTAAATACAAATGCATAAATATCTATACAATCATTTTAGATTTATTAAATGAACTGGTTTTCTTTTGCGATCATTGAACCATTATTTTTTCTTACATCTGTTTATTGTGTTTGGCTCAACTATGTTCCAAGTTTAAAACTGATTTTATTCCAGCAAATTATTACCTAAAATCATAACATTGTCATATTTCCACTTACGTTGCTTCCTTGGAGATGGAGAGGATTCATCATCCGAAGAGTACGGTGGTATTACCTCAGGTGTAAAACTACGAGGACTTGGAGGTGGTCTGTAAGGAGCAAAACACAATTTAGCAACTAAATGACCGACATACAATTAAATAATTGTCCAAAAACTGTATTTTTTAATTCATTTAGTGTGCACAACTGTCAAGCGAAGAAGTACACTCTTGCAAGTTTCAAATGCAATGACAAAAGTTTTAAACAGTACTCTAACTATTTCTCTAAATACATAAAGTTTCATATATACATTCAATAAATTTGTATAAATGGCTATAGTTTCATTTAATTTCAATACTCCGGCGGGACTTGAACCCAGATCTCTCACTTGCTGGATGAGTGTGCTACCACTACACTATTTTAATGTTCACAAGCAAAGAGACAACAACCATCTGAAATTTAATTTAATCATTTTTTGAGACAAGCAATTCTAAGCTAACTTTGTAACTTTATTTGTCCACTGTTACAAAGGAAGACATTTCAAATACGCAAAGTAGAATATCACATTGAATTAAAACTATACAAGAAAGACAGGATTAGGGGTTAAAAGGTGTTATCTTCCATTCCATGCAGAGGGTATATTAGAAACATGCTAAGATGCATACCCAATTGGTTAGTAAACAACACCCAATACGGATATTATAGTTTTGTGGTTGCATTTTTGAGAATATCCAATCAAGTAAAGATAATAAGGTGACTGAAAATGAAATTTCTGTTAAAAAACCAAACTTTTATTACTCATGAGAAGTAGAAAGTTGTTTTCACTTTTAATATATATATATATATATATATATATACTTTTAAATATATTGAGTCTTGCACAAGCCGAGATATAATTTATATAAATGTAAATTACTATGCTTTACAAAAACACACACTACATAGCAATAAATTAGAACAAGACAATGACTATCAGGCATGAACTACAGTACAGAGGAACATGATCTTAAGAGGAGACAGTTAGCTAAATGTACAGTTCTATGCTTTACAAAAACACACACTACATAGCAATAAATTAGAACAAGACAATCACTATCAAGCATGATCTACAGAGGAACACGATCTTAAGAGGAGACAGTTAACCAAATGTACATTTCTATGCTTTACAAAAACACACACTACATAGCAATAAATTAGAACAAGACAATCAGTATCAAGCATGATCTACAGAGGAATACGATCTTAAGAGGAGACAGTTAACCAAATGTACATTTCTATGCTTTACAAAAACACACACTACATAGCAATAAATTAGAACAATACAATCACTATCAAGCATGATCTACAGAGGAACACGATCTTAAGAGGAGACAGTTAACCAAATGTACATTTCTATGCTTTACAAAAACACACACTACATAGCAATAAATTAGAACAATACAATCACTATCAAGCATTATCTACAGAGGAACACGATCTTAAGAGGAGACAGTTAACCAAATGTACATTTCTATGCTTTACAAAAACACACACTACATAGCAATAAATTAGAACAAGACAATCACTATCAAGCATGATCTACAGAGGAACACGATCTTAAGAGGAGACAGTTAGCAAGCCGATGGACCAAGATCACAATACACTCAATAAAACTTACGCTCATCCGTATCCACAGTTTGTTTTCCATTAAGTCAGCTGCTAAAACAAACACAGTTATTTGAGATATGTTTGAGATTGTTTGGAACGCTGTTTCATTCATGTCACTAACCTATATATTATCACATGAATTTATTATATTTTACACAGTATAATAATTATAACAAGTTTGGTAATTTGTATACACCACAAATCATTAAAATCCATTTCAAGGCGATTTTTCATTGACTATGTGGATATAAGAGATCTGTAACTTATTAAAATTCTTAATGAAAACCTGATCATTCCATATTGTGCCCTGTTCTATTACGAGTGGCTATCCTATAATCGTGAGCTTGATAAAGCATTTAGTTCAACATCATGACAATAACAATTATGACAAACCATTTCTGTTATTAGGAATGATCATGTGACAGATTTTTGATGACAATGGCTTAAAAAAGGTGACTGTACGTTATGATACATATCCTAATATTGAAGAAATTGTGTTGAAAAGTAGACTGAGATAGGTTTAGATTTTTATATTAAAGCATTGTAAAAATTTATGGTTTTCATTAATTTCAGATTGTATTTAACATCTTCACTGCTGCATGAGACATGTAACAACTAATAAGAGAGCTATGGTACATATCTGCCGTAGTCAATATGTTTTAAAAATTCCCTAATATGAAATGTTGTAAATTTACCTCTGCTTAAAAAAGTACAACATATTTTCTAGATCTAGAATTACTTACGTCAATGTTGTCAAAGCCATTATTTCACTATTTGAACTACATATTAACTCCTCAATCTTGTCTGTAAAAAAATAAAACAAAAATATCACTTTATGTGTTAAAAAGAAAGAACAATACATTGTTTTATAATTAAATGAGATTCAAATGCAGAATATTCCGGATTTACACTCAGAGAATGTAATAAAAACCAATGGAAATATTTTTGAATGTTAAATATCAGTGGTGTAGTAGATCCTGAGCAGACTGGCGTGATGCTCCGGCACAGCTGTTAGTGTCACAGCGTCGCTCTGGTACTTTTAGTTGCAGCACAGAATTCCAGCAAGGGTTTTGAAGGCAAAACTAAAGGCGCTAAGAAAAAATATTTTTGAACACAAACAATCAAAATTGTGTGGATCAAGTATAAACTCCATGAATGAATGAATACTATACTCAGATCTTGTAATGACAAAGACCATTTTTCAATGAGCACACTTTATTGCTCAAAATGACCACCTGTAAAATTACTATTTTACAAGGTTTGCTACATATACAAAAGCTAAATGGAGTAGATATTGGTATAGGCTTTCATTCACAATACAAATGAAAATAAAAATTGTGCATTTTAAGCAATGGTACTTCTCTGGTAAAAATACCCTTGATATCAATCCACTAATATCAGTTCTAAATCAGTACTAATTATTTACTGAAAATTTGAGTTCAATAAAGATCGGCTATCAAGTACGTTATTTTTAGAAATAGTTTAGCTTGTTGATCAAAAAGCTGAGTCTGTTTTTTAGTGTACACAGTTTTTAGTGTACACCTTCAGAATACAGTTTTGACAATGAATATTAAAACACAACTTGATTCAGTCATTACGAACTTTGTCTATACAGTAGACAATAGTCACACAGAAGACTTATTGCTCTCTTACCCTATAGTTATTATATTTATGCATTAACGATTTTCTTGGTTGATCAGCACCTATTCTGAACCACTATCTTACTTCCCTCACTAGTCCATGAACCCTGGAATGTATTCCAGCCAACCCTAAGTAGTCTGAGGTTCTGCGGCAATGAGATCATAACGCACCCTTCGCACCGAAACACATCACAATATACTCCTGTGTATTGTGCACTGGTATAAGGGTAGACTAATGAAATTGCTTTCATATTACTACTCATTACTATTGAACTCCTAATATTTCAACTCATACCTACATTTAAACAAATTAACCGGCCTTACACTTGTTGAAGGTCACCTGCATAACAAATACCCTGAATTTTCCCATATCACAAGTTTAATTTGGTGATCTTTGTAAATATTTTATTGAATATTAATTTTTGAAATAAATAATTAAAACCTTTATTCTGATTCTAGAGTCAGCAGAAGACAGTGGGAGCTATTATTTTGTTGCCTATTTATTTTTATTAAATATTTTTATAAAACAGTAAATGTCTCATTACAGAGCTAACATAAGTTAAAGAATTAATACCATAAATCAACTGTTATTTTTTCAAGATATTGAGTGTACTGAAAGGATGTTTCAAAGCCCCTCAATCGACATCTAAACTGTCATTCTTTGACCAGCCAAACATTATGGAAACATTTGAGACAGTTGTATAGTACATCTAAATACAATTGTTATTTCTACAGTATTATATCAGCCCATATTTACCTAATACTTCTGTGGCCTTGAAGTGATGAACAATGATGATTCCCAAAAGCATTTTGGTATGAACGTTCAAAGCAGTACCTGGATGTCTCTGAAGGATTCGTAACACATAGGGTTTTATGTTTTGTCCTATGCCCATGAAGTGTTTCAAGTTTGTACTGAAACACATCAAACAATATTGTACATAAATATATATTTGCTATCAAATTGACATCCATTACTGATAGATTACTTAGAAATGAAATAGGCCTTTGTTGCATAGGTGTGAGCCAGTAATATTCTCAGTGGGAAATTATTTTAAAAATAAGAACATTACCAGGAATATGTTTTTGCCCATCATGACTTCACAAAAAAAAGGAAATGTTATGGAAATTTTAAAAAACCCGGAGTTTTTTACATTTTAATTTTTATTTCAGATTTATGTGCCTTAAATAATACCCTTCAACAACTTTTACCCATTTCAACAAAATTTCACTTCTTTATCTGACAACTATTATATATGAAGATATTGTAGTCTGTCATATACCTAAGTTACCTAATAAAATTTATAATTAAATCACCCTTTTAAAATTTATAATTAAATCACCCTCTTAAAACAAACATTGACTTTATGAATTTGAACAAATTCCTGAACATTAATATAAGTTCCTCTTCTGGTTTTATTAATCTTTAATCCTACTCTAAAGTGAATTTTCATGGTTAAGAGAAGAAAATGTTTCTGCGACATCAGCATTACTGAAATATACAAGAATTAGCCTTCTGGTTATAAATTTAGATAGGCTGCAATAGCATCAATTTTAAGGCTGAGAATTTAGTACGAAACAGTAAAAATGGCGATAATGCAGAAGAAAGTCTGATGGATGTTGATGACAGTAACTAGGTTATGAGATTTACAAGATAAATTACTACTCAATCAAACAAATTGTAAAATTATAGTTTTACGTATCATTAATTATTAATTTTTATTTGTACTTTCAATATGTATTTTATGTTGTCTCATAACTTGGTAATTTTTATGTTCCAACTTCTATCTTTCATTTGTTATATTATAAAGTTTTGTTTATTACTTATCGTTTAGTTTTATATATTCTTTCATTTCATAATTATGTTTTAATTTATGAACTTAAGAAGTTTTTGAGTTCTTTTTAGTCTAATCATAATATTAAACTATTATTTAACAATATAATATTACAATAATAATATCAATATAATTATTTACTATAGAATATATTTAAAAATATTTTTTACTAATCATGTCATAAATTAAAAATGTCCATATACTATTGAAAATGTGTGAATTTTGGGAATATTTCTGGAAACATTTCCTTGAGTAAAACTGCCCAGCAATTTTACATTACTACTTATAATAATAACAATACATCAAACCCAGGATCGACAAAGGAAATAATACTTTGCTTACTTAAAGCTCATTATTGACAATGGATGTTTTAAAAGGATAACGCATATTTGTCATTGTTAAATGTACAACGGAAACGCAATAGTTTGAGAACGGGCATTCCACTCGGTGTGGTGTGTTGACTGCCATGACAGTTGAAACTATACTTTTTTCATGATAAAATTTATGTTTTAAAATTGAAAAACTGAAGAAAAAAGCAGATACCAACTAAAAACATTTTTCTGTTGTTTTTTAAACAAGATAAATTATATTAATTGAAGCAATTTACTCTAATTATGAATTTTGAACTATTTGAAGAATTGATAGTTGAGAAGTCTAAAGTTTCATAGTTTGTTAGAAGTTAGTTAGTTGTTATATTATGGGAAGTAATCATCCCATAATACTTTGCACTTTAGACTTAAGTTTTTGTTACTGCCAAAAACACTGGCAACTATTGATAAAGTACTAGCGATTTAAAAAAGATGTTCTGTTCCAGTTTATCAATTTTTTCATAATTGACCACAACTGCCTGCACATTTTAATTTCAATTTCTTTTCATTTTGCTTAAGGATACTCAAAATCAAGTTCCAATTGAATCCATTTTGAAATGAGATAAATAAATGAATTAGTTGTGATGACAGAGTTTTAGGGCCCATTTCCCTGACATTATGCAAAGTATATTTAAAGTGACAAAGCCTTTCTGGATGTAGATTAATATGTGAACTAAGGTACCAACATTTTGTTATCAGGATATGTGAAAAAGTCACAAAAAATAACTCAAACCAATACATTTTTTCCAGGCAAAGGACTAAAACACCATTAAAAAGAAGTATAGTACTGCAATGCTTTTGTTACAGCATTGAAGTTGAATAAAACTGCTTTGGTAGTCCATGCTAAAACAGATTTTGTAATATAAAGATAGTTTTTTTTAATTCAACACTAAAAATAATCATAATTTGAATTGTATGTAGTTTTTCTTTACTTGAATAATCAAAACAGCAAACTAGTTTAGTAAAAGTGCCGATTTTATTTATTTGAATAAAAATATATTTACTCATCAAATCCTTAGAAGAGAATCTGAAGACATTCGTTTGCCACCCTAAAATGTTTTCAAACTACACAACAATATTGCATCAATCTGCTTTTTCTTTATTAATTATTTTTTAGAACTAGCAAAACAAAACTTGAGCTTTTATGTAAAAACAATTAAAACCGTTAAAAGATTTGATTTTAAAGGTATTTTACCATATCTATCTTTGTGTAGTACAAATGTCATTTAGGTTTTTTTCCATATTAAAAAGAATGTTTAATGGATGTTTGAATGAAAAAATCTTTTAGTAACATATATACATTAAGAAAAGTGAAAGTGAATTAGATTTGCTATAAGAATACATATAGAATAAGACAATCCTACATAATAAGGCAAAGCAAAGCAATAAAATTGATGTTTGAAATTGTCTACATGAAACAAAAATCAAAAGGTAAAATTTCTCAGAGGAATAAAGGTAAAACAATCTTATCTAAATTACTTTATTTTAATGATACATACCACAACACTCCCAGGGATGGCAGGTGTACTTTGATAATTTTTTCCTTTTTCTTCTTGATATTTTTAATATCAGGGAGTAAAAACAGGTATTTGAATTCATCCTGGTAAGGTGCGTTTCTCAAAGTTCTAGCAATTTTCCAGTCCATCTTAAAGCACCCCCAAAATGTCTGAAAAGCAAATTTGTGATACATTTTTTTATATTTTGAACTTTAATCAAATAAAATATTATGTCAATTTGATTTTCGTTCCCTTATCACTCTGGTTCTGACAATGGCTAAATTCATATTAGGTGCACACATTCAGACACAGGGGTATTGTACTAGTTACACACTTTTGATTGTACAAGGCGCATTTTTTAAATAAGTACAGTTTTGAAATTCCGTTGCTACAGTGCTATGGTCGGTGTCCCACGCTTGCGCTGTATATCTTCGTCTGATAGCAAGCCACAGATACAATTAAGTTACAGCAAAAATCGATCGACGTGTCTCAATTTATAGCATTGGATCAGTTATATCTTGTGTAACAAATAGAATCAAAGGCTTCACACAGGATGTAGTGAATTTTATTAAATATTTTCACCATCTTTCTCTCACATAGTAATGAAAAAGTAGATTTTTATAATACAGGGTGCTTATAAATGAATCTACAGAATAAAAATATTGTTTAAAATTAAGTTAATTCAAACAAAGTACAATTATGTGCATAGTGAGTAATAACACCAGCAAGAACAATGGCGATGAACAAGCATTTTTTGTGTTGATAATGTATTTTGAAACAATTTTTACTTACGTAATGGCCACAATTACAATGATGATGTAAATGTGTTTATTTGTGTCAAAAGGTGTCTGACACGTTTATCCTTAAAAATAGTAAAGAGTAACTAAATGTCACACTGTTTTGTTTACTACATTTTATAAATAAACATGTAGCCTTTTATATTCATAATTTTTTATTCATCATTAAATTATTGCTTTTCAATATATGAAACTGAACTATACTGTAATTTGAAATACCTATAACATCATTTAGTTTGACATTTTAGTTTCAGTAGTCTAGTTTTAGATAATCATGAATATCAATGATTCGACTGTCGTGGTGGCTGCTTATTATACTACAGCAACTATAACCATAAAAACAAACTGTAATTAAGACAGGTAGGCCTAATAGGAAAGTTTTCATTTAAATAATAAGGAAACCATAACAATGAAACAAAAATCTTAAAACCAGGAAAACAGTTAATTACCTTTCAATGGAGTATTATTTATTTTTCTAAAGTAAACTATAATTTTTATGTATATGATGTTACTCAACAAATTGTGTTTACAATCTGAAAATGTGTTTACAATCAATACAGATGATTAAGTTATCATTTAAATTAATTAATCAGTATCGATTGATTATATGATTATGCAATATTATTTATATCAGTAGAAAATACTACTTAATACAATCCATCTGAAAATTTATCTCTTATTCTTCCCAATTCTTTAGTTGACACACAACACATTTATAAACCAATAAAAAATAACGTGGATACTCTTTATAAATAAAATGTTTGTAAATATTTTTGTGGAGTAGACCTACAGCAAAGAATTTTATTTGTGAACACAAGAGTTAATACTATGACACTTTTATCGTAGGCTATACTCTATAACACATATTGTGAGTTGTATACATCTAGTTTTAGAACAGTTCATCAATCTTGTATTTTTCAGTTGTAAGAGCAACTAACTGTGGGAATTCATGACATTGACCTAAATATGAACTTCTTAAATAAATCTTTTTGATTAGAAGTCATTTTAATTTTGTAGCATTTCACCCATAAATTTATAAAAAAATTCAAAGTAAAACATTGAAGTAGGTATAACCTTATCTGAAGATAAAGGTATCAGTACTAGTAAAACTGTCATTATCTGTCAATAGTGTTACATGGCATACTATGCTGTATATAAAGAATTTAAACAGCCTAGCTCAACATAAACAATATATAGCCTAGCTCGATTTGTAAGCCCTGCAAAAGATTTAAAAGCTGTAATAATTACTGTTTTATAATGAAACTTATAGGAATGTAATACTAAAATGCTTAAGTTAATTAGGAATAATAAAGCAAGACATGAAACTGCTTTTAGAAAAGATGAAATCAAAACAAACATTGAAAGGATGTAGACAACTAAACAACGAAATATCAATCACTGAGACATTTCCAATTGAAGAAATGAAAGTAAGCTATTTTACTTACATTTTGTACGTCTCTATTCTAACAAACTACAAGAAACAATTAACAAATCCACTTTTACTATTCTATTTGACTTCACTGTTTACTAGCAGTAGCAGAAGAAACGACACAACAGAGTGCAGACGCAGTTTTGGCGGGTATCTTGGCACCAAGGCGGCGTTTCAAAAACACAGAGTAAAACATTGTTTGTTATAGTTTATACACTACACAAAATAATATTTCCTACGATCTCATCGTTAAAGATACCAAACAATTAATTGTCGTGTAAAATAATATGCTCTGATACAAATAAATAATTTAATAAATATGTATTACATATAATAATAGTGATTTTGATAGTGTTATTTATATAAATAAACGTATTGAAGTTGCTAGCCAATTCGTTTTAAAACACAAAGGGCACCTTTAAACGAAACGTGAATAATGTTAATATCGTATACGCCTTGATTTATTTTCTGTAGAGAATCAAATATATAAATTTCATAACACACTGTTTATCATGTCTTCTCCTGATTGGACCTCTCCAGGATTTGAATCCGAGATCTCTCAGTTATAGAGCCGAGACTATATTCATTAGTATACGGAGGAGAACTAATATGAACTTGATTTAAAACACTACAGACTAGAATAATATTGTTCGTAAGTAGTAATTTATATTGAGAAATATAAGATATAAGTATTTTTTATTTCTGTGGGAACGTAATTTTCACTTAACATGGGATTCCTCATTTAATATGGAAAGAATAATTGCCAAACACGTAAAGAAATTCAAATGTTTTAACAGTGGACAGAGTTGAATATTTTGAAAACATTCAATAAAACAGCTTAAATATGGAAGGTAAGTTAAAATACGAAGCCACACAAAAAGGGATCTACTATGAGTTAGCAGGCCTACACAAATTATTTTTATTGCCGACTTCTGAAGAATAACGATTTGATTGGCATTACTAGAAATTTCTTTCGTACTTAACAGTATACAATAAAAGAATTGAAATAAAACATAATGTTTATACAATAGAGTGAACTGTGTAACCACAACTTTCTTCACGAAGGAAAAAATTCTGATTTCACAAGCTTTTAGGGGTTTTTCTTTTATAAAATATTGAGATTTTTATTTTGCAGTTGATTTGTATAACACTTTTATGTTAAGTCTGACTGGATATTTAGATCTAAGAAATTCATACATTCAAATCCCTCTTTGACATAGGTGGTGTAATAAAAATATAAATTCTTTACTTTGTCATTGTTTATGCACAGGCGATTAGCTGCTCTCCTCTTTTGTCCAGTTTTATTATAGTAGACAAGTATCAACTATTTCCTTACTAGGAGTTACAGGTCAATGGTTTTCCAGGCACTTCAGATTACTTACTTTTTAAAAGAAAATACTACACAAATAAAATATATGCTTTATAAAGTTTATATAGCAATTTACTGTCCTTCATATAGGTTTGTGGGGGGGGGGGGGGGGGCAGCGTTAACGCTGGACTCGTTGCGGCCCTAAATCCGCAGACAGGAGTGATTTGAATGTTTATATCCAGTAGTTCTCCAATACTGTGCTCCCACGCTTACAACAAATTTAGCCGTGTGTTGCAATGCGCTTCTAACTGCAGGCTCTCTGATATCCTGAAGTAAAGTTACATTGACCCATTGACATGGCTTTTAAGGTACATACTAACACCAAACTGTCATCACTGCTGGAATCACCCAGCAAAGGAACTGCTGAACGTAAAGGCCATGTCACACTGCCGTGGCGTCGCGTCCGTCCATCTGCGGATGGATTTTCAAAATAATCGACATGGCGCAACGTTCGTCGCGTCGGCCGCCGTCTGCTGCGCTATGCGGCTGGAGCGATCCTTGGCCGACGTCGGCGAAGCTACGCTGGCTCGCGCATGCGCATAAAGCACCTCCCCAACCCCCTCACCGGGGCACCGCTCTTGCCACTGCGTACTCCTAGTAGACACCACCACGTGCTTGTTATTTATCAAAAAATTTTATAAAAGAAAGCTAAACTTAATGACATAATAAAGCTTCGACCGTACATCCCCATAGAATTGGAAGAGTGGTACAGCGAAATTTATATTTGACCCACTACAGAAGAAGAACATGAGGACTTTGATGACTAAAAATAACTCATCGAGTTAACCTATGTATTATTTTACTGTATGACACAGATTTAACAATGTTAGTTGAATAAATTTGAGTGTAAAAACAAAATATTTTGATAATTTATTCCCATTTCATGCTAAAAAGGGATAAGTCAAGCACTTTATATAATTATTTTTAGTATGTAAAAATTGTTTTTCTTCCTTTTACATGGTTTGATTTAATTATGAATGGTCTGTTGTATATTAAAAAAATAAATGCTCTTGAATTATTTTTGTACTCAGAACACAGTTTTTATTAGTTTTCCGAAAACTGCTCCTTGAAGACTGATCCCCTTTTTAGCATGACCCCATTCATATGTCCTAAAAGAGGATTTGCTGGAAAAAAAATTGTTGAAATAGCTGCCTATGAAGCTGCACTGGCATTTAATGAAGGAAATACAGCCAAATATAAGGTCCTAGAGGTCTTAAAAATAGTCCCTGGAAAATATTTTGAAAGCGCAATGGAAAATTTTGACATCTTGAGAGTGGGATACTCGGAGAAAAAGGCAAAAATTGGGAACACTGGAAGTAAGAAGAGCAAGAAGGAAGCTAAGAATGGAAAAAGAACAAAAAGACAAGGTGTTAGATATGCTAAATTAAAATTTTAAAACAATTTTAATGTAAATATTAGTGTTAAAAAAACTTTGACAGCGATTTTCCGAAACCTGTGTTTTACATTACCGTCTCCTTCATATCTCAAAAACTATTTGTGCTACAGCTACAAAGTTTTTACGAGTTACTCAGGACACATATAGCTGCAATGTGAACTACAATCATAAGGGTGAGTAACGACATTTTATTGTGTACTGAGCTTCCACCCTCCTAGAAAGACGTGGCGTTGGCCGCGGATGCGTGTCTGGTAGTTTGACGGGATTCGAGACCGTCGTGGCATACGCGGACGTTCATACTATGGATGGACGGACGCGACGCCACGGCAGTGTGACATGGCCTTAACTGAGAGATCACGGGTTCAAATCCCGAGGAGGTCCTCATACAGACAGTGAATTAAACAAGTCAGCAAAGCCGATAGCTGGGGCTTAAAAACACTTTTATTGTTTGGTATTAGGAAGTAAAATTTTAATTAAAATTGTAATTTACATTTTGGCTTATAGAAGGAACCTAGGCAGTGAGGACTTGATAGCTATTCTTCAAGAAAGGTGATGACATCCAATCTGGTGCTGCTGTTCCATCTGGTGTTATGGAACCTCCAAGTAGATGTCTAACCTGATGTCAACAAACTTGATGCGATTACCCAACCTGCAGTTGATGTGTATGTCTATTGCCCTAATTTGTGACTGATTGCTGTTCAAAAGTTCATCCTGGAAGGATGTGGAGAGTGACACAAGTTCTCTAAATTTACTGCATTTTGGAATTCCTGGGAGCCATCACTGACACTTCCAAGTATTGCAGGATCCTTTTATTTCTGTGGTGCTGATTTTTTCTATGCTACTGTGGAGAATAATGGCAATAGAATCCTTCATCAACCATCTTCATTGCATTGGGCATTGACTCAAACTCATTCAGATGATCGTTTGATGTGTGCAGAAGATGAAACTTCTCCCGTATCTTTGGATTAATTTGGTGCTAGCCAAGCTCAGAAATGTTTAATAAAATTATCATCAAGATTTGATTAGGTTTCAACTTTTTTATAGTCAAGTTATGGCATTTAAGGGATTTCAGTGGATTTTGTCAATGATTCAATGTCTCCTCATGAATGTTCAATAAGCTTATATACTTTGTTGTGTACAATCATAGCCAAATCAAAGATTCTGTGGATCATGTGGTAATAATTAATCCTACTCCAAACACTGAAGATTTACTGTTTTTTAACAAATTACTCTATTGCTTTTCTCTAAAAAAAATGTTAATAACGAATTGATTGTTTTATATAGCTCCTGGTTTGACCAACCGACCTATAACTCATTTACTTGCTTTATATCTCGTCTAACAAGTTTTATATACAAAATGTTTTACTAGATATTTTATATTTGTGCAATTAAACAATATTTGTTTTTGCTTTACTATAAATGTATATTTACCTAACAAAACACAATTTCAGGATTACTAGGACTTTGAAGTTATTGACTTGTATATATAACTGCCTTTTACAGACAGAAAAGCATTGCGATTTTATTAAACTTGCTTTATTTTTATTATTTATTGCTATATAATATGTAACAGTTCTTTTTACATAATATTTTGTATTTTCTTATTGGTTGATAGACTTTGCATCCTTTGGCTGTTTAGAATTTTCAACAAAATTTTAATAACCATTTAATGAACTCAACATTTGTACTTTTATGCAAAATCTTTGTGGCAAATTTGATTTTTTTTCAACTTTTTATGCTTAAAGGAAAGTATTTTTGATTCTATATCAAAATTATTATGCAAATTTATAATGTGAATGTTTGAATAAAGCTTATGTGTTTTGTAACAGTTCCAATAAAACTTACTAACCAGGCAAAAAAAATGAGTTGTTAAGACTAACAGTAATTGATAAATGTATAGTTAGCAGGGTAAACTAACTCACTACTATCCATTATGGTATTCATACATATAAGGCTGCATACCTACGTATCCAATCACATTGTTATACTGGTTAAATTTTACCAAAGAAGAGGTATTTACTTAGTGGAATCTTTTCTCATGCACAAATACAGCTAACATATGGGGGGGAAGTGGATCAAATGGCTTCAACTAGTAATTTGCACCATTCTCAAACATTACTAGGATAAATATTGCAATACAAATTTTGATCACTGGCAGCCAAAAATGTATAAAAACATAAATGTAAGGACAGGTGAAGCTATATTTAGGTCACACAGATACCACAGTAACATGAGAAAAATGGAAATATCTAACTAGAATGGCAGCCAGTTTTGTTTATTATTACAAGTTATATACCTATTTATATATTATTTAAATAGCTTATTAAAATAACCTCATTGATATAAGAACAATAAAATTGTATACATCACTTGTTTTATTTTGAGTAATTTAATGTTAATATGGTTAAGATGAAAGAAATAAAGCAATTATAAACTGATATTTCTGATACACTGTGGTTTGAATATTTTACTATCAAATGATCTGACTTTATATGATATTTTTAAGGAGGAAGGATGTTCTTAACACTGAGATAATCAATAAAACACAAACAGTGATTTAAAATTTTATAAACTTAACTATTTTTAACACAGCACAAAATACACAACTGGTTATAAATATATTAAAAATACGAAACTAATATATTCTTATATGTACTAAACCAAACATCTATGGAACCCATAAACTTAGATGATAATAATGTGATGTCAGGAATGATTTATAGAGAGCTGGAAATGAAAAAAGAGTGAAATAACAAAATAAAATAACCAAATGTAATAAAACAAACGATGTAAAAAAGTTTGATACAATTTTCAAAAATACTTTTTTACTATATAAAATTCTATACTTGTGTTACTAATAAGGGGAGGAAATTAGTATAATCTATTTATTGAAAATTTAACTCTAATCCATTGTATGCCATATACGACTTTGAATTCCGATACTTAATTTTATGTCCAATGCAGACAGATCAAAGAATTCTGTAGCTGGGTTTCCCAAAAAACTTTCAAATCCAATCCAATGTTATAAGAATCAAGTAAACAATTATTAAAAATAATAAAATAAAGTAAGAATTCCTCCCCTGTCTCAACCCATTCAAACAGAGAGAATACTTCAAATATTTGTTTTTGATTGATGGACCCACAATATATCTATTTTGATTACAAACAGTAACAGAGTACTTAGGAACAGATAAATACAAAATCTAACTACTAATACATACATGAATCTATCCACACACCCATTAGTAAACATTACAAATAATATATACTTAGGTTTAGGATGAATAAAAAGTATTTACAACGGTTTGAGCATAACATATAGTCAGGGTGATAACAGAAGTGTTTTGAGTGTGAAGCAAGTTTATTTTTCAATGTTTATCTTTAAAAAATCAGATAGCCAAAAAATTACATTTATATCTAGAGATAATACTTTAAAAAATATCTAAATATTTTAAAGTTTATGTAAATTACATATAAAAGTATTTTAAACTTTAAGTCGCTTGTATTGGTATAAAATTACAAATAGTACATATTACTATTGGGAAACACAAATATTTCTAAAATATAAAAATAGCTTACTAAAAATATAATTTCTTCTACAAATATAATTTGTAATTGATAAATGCTTAATGTATATGGATAGTTGAAATATAAAATAATTCAAATATATTTTAAAACAACATGCAATAAGTAAAACAATGCAGAATTATAACTTGTCAAAGTAAATGTTAAAAAATATACTGTCCCTACAATCAGACTTATACATCAATCAAATGTCTTATTAACGACTTGCAGACTGTCATTGCGGTAGGCACTTGCGGTTTGTAAGCTATCACTCAATACATTGAAATTAAGTGTTATTACTTATACAACTGATATTGCATTACTTTAAGTTACTGTCCATATATTTTAATTTATATTGTTCTTTAATTTTTTTGACAAGCTAGTTCGTCACTTTTAAAATTAAAAATATATTGAGTTCAATTTTGTACAATCTATTAATAATTTACATTCATACTAGTCCTTTTAGAATCAAAATTATGGTTACGTTACTTCAAAGCCTAGTTACTTCATAATAAGTATTGAATGGTAATATTTTCACACTGTCAGAACTTAATCACAAGCACTGTGAAAGTATTTCCTTGTTTAATGAAGCTGGAGAGTGGACACATAACTTTTTTATTAAAAGATAGTCTTTTACAAAGTCTTTTAATTCTTCAGAGTCATTTCTTTTAGCTTTGATAATGTAAAATAAAATATTAAGGTTGTGTAGATATTCATCCATTGATGTCCAAAAGGATAAGAATGTGTTCTACTACACTTTATTTGACGAGTTATGCAAAAATGAGTGTATATTTTTAATTTCTTTCATGTAGTGCTTTTCACAATATGAAGAAGTGAGGTTATGTTCACAACAATTACAGTTTCAATAATATAATAGACTATTTAACTCAAAGTTCCGTGACGGGAAATGTAATTGAAATTGTTTCAATCCATCTAATGATTGATTTTAACATGAGATCCATTTCATTCAATGTAAGGTTCTCATACCCATTCATCATCATTTGAACTCATACCCCACGAGTTGTAATGAAGTTATAATGAGCTTCACCACTGTAATAGGGGCCTAAGACTATCTGGGGCAAAACAAAAAAATTGTAATATTTTTGTTTTATTTGATAACAACTTTGCTATATATGTAGTAACATTTAGTTTTCAATTGGTACAAATAAAAATCTTAGAAAATAACTCATATCAGATCTATAGAAAAATAATTAACCCTTCAACGTAGGACTTTTCCCGGACCTGTCTACTGCCAGTGGCAAGAGTTACTCAGTGTACGGTTACTGACACCATAAGACCATAAGTCAGCTAACTAGCCGTTGTTGCCAATTTTTGGAGTTTACTTCTTAAAATATGGCAAAAGAAACAACCGTATGAAATTACAGTAACACTTAATAAGTTACTGTTCTTTTATAACAGTTTATGTTACATAACGCAAAACAAATTTTCATAATTATACTGCACCTACAGAGCCCACCAAACCATGGCACTTGTGGCATGCTTTTATACAGTTATAGTACATGAGAAAAATATTTTAACTCTTACTATAATCCGTATTAACTGTAAAACAGTGATATTTTAACACTGTGCAATCAATACATTGTAAACCTAAATAGCAGTGAACATCATGTTCTATTGTTGAGATGATCAGGTGATAAAATTCAACTCATCTAATTCATAAAAAACCCAACTGAATAAAATAAACAAAACGCTTTAGTAATGACAAAGAGATAGAACGATTTGCGATCTATCTAGTGAGAAAAAAATGCTTAAAATAGTTCCGACTGCCACTAATAGGTTGCAAAGGAATTTGTTGCACACAAAAATATAGCAGGACGTTATAATAGCATCTGCATGAAACCACGTTGAAGGGTTAATGAGTTTATTAGTAATTTAATACTAATCTTAAATTAACATAATTCGGAAATACATGTCAGGACAAAATACTTTTTAAAAATTAACTCACATATATATTAGGATAAAAAAACTGTATTTACTAAAGTAAAGTCTGTTTTACAAAATATACTTTATGATACTATCTATGCCTTGTATTTTTGTTGTAAACTATTCGATTTAAAAATATACTTTAAGTGATCAAACACTTTTGATAGACAAGGCAAAGTCTTAAAGTTGCCATGTTTATTACTTAAGGATAATAACTCTTTACAGCAATTACACTTTTCCTGTATTGCACAGTATTTAAAAAATTCATTTTTATGTACAGTACTTTAATATATTACAAGCACCTTAAACTTGCTATGATTCTGTATTTAGCTGACAGAGTTGTATTGACGTAACACCTAGCGAGCTGACATTAGTTTCCAACGTAAAAATAGGAATGCTGTGATCCTCAGGGTGAAGAAAATGATCACCAGTGCAACAATGTCCAGTGTAAAACTAGCGTCCAGCATATCCAGTTCCTCCAGTGTCGTTTCCGGATCCTTGAAGTGGCAATACACCTGGAACAAGGAGATGGTTGTAGCTATTTTATGAATGGTATAAAATTAAGGAGAACAGCCAGTGTGATCGCCAATTTCATATTTATAATTTACAACATAGAACACTTTTGATAGACATAACAGGCACAGGCATCATGTTAACATTTTTCTTTTAAAGATTACTATTTTAAAAACAATACATCAACACACAAATACTGGCATCAAGCAGTGTTGTTATTTCACACTTGTTTTCACTAAAAATGTATATAATGATAGTTAGGTCTGTGTGAATACTTTAAAATATGAATATTTTTAGTGATAACAGTTAAGTATAAAGTAGAAACATCAGTGTTTGTTACCAGTACCAATGGTAATTTGTTCAGTTCATTAGTTTTCTTTCCTACAAACTATGAAATTTATAGCTTGAAAAATACGGAATCAGTGCATATGCATTGATTAATGGACTTTCATACATATGTCCTTTCAGAGAATTAATATAATTGTAAATATATTATAGATGTGATAATTTGGATGTTTATGATTCTGTCACACAAAAACTACTGTTTAGGACAATTTTGCATGACAACTGATATAATACATACCTAAAAATATGCCTACTGTATGCCTAGTTCCGTTCCAAAATTATCATTAGCCTCCATTATAGTAAGTAAATGCTATCAATGAAAAAGTTACGGATTGCAAGTTATCATTCCCCCACACTGGCCTAAAATTGTTTATTCTACTAAAATCTGTGGAGCTATTCATTCAGTCAAATATCAACAGAATGGAATGTTGCATTGAGTTGTTTTATTTGTACTTATAATCAAATTATTCTAAAATGAATAAAGAGATGGGCGTATTTTTAAATTACCATTACTTCTCTCATAAGTACTTGGTGTGCCATTTAAAGAGGATATGCCTATGATATCCCTGTTATTATTCTTATCTAATTGTCCAAATGCCTATCAATATCTGACAGCAACTTGAGTTTATTAGTATATTTGTATGGTCTGATTGGAAAGACCAATTTTGTGAAGTCATGGAGTTATTAAGAGTGCATTTTCAGCTATGAGCTAGAATCCTAATAGCTTTTTTTTAAACCTAAGTATGATTTAAACAAAATCATCAACAATCCAATTTCTGTCAATTGTTAAATCTTTGGATACAGTCTAATAATATAATAAGTAATTCAAGAATACCACCAAAACATACATTGTAAGAGGATTTTCAGAGATTCAGAGAAATAGCTATATTTTAAGAACAAAATCATATCCTCTATGTTCTACTTTAATGTGATAGATTATAATATGGGCTTCCAGAGTATATGCTTTTAATCTGAAAAATACGAGCATAAATTTGAATCACTTATCAAATGGATTTTTAAACGGTCTTTCACAGATAGATGCAGCAGACTCACAATGCTGGGCAAACATGAATACAGAAAACACTAAATGAAAGTAAAATTTTCTTTACAAAAGTACGGCCCAACACATTTTATCTATAAGTAATTTGTGTACTATCATCAGCCGATAATTAATAATGTTTTGAATCCCTACAGATTCAAATGTAGAATCCCGTTGATCGATTGTCGAATCTGAATCTTTGATGAAGATTCGGTGGATTCGAGATTCCTCTTCAACCCATTGCTACTTACATGGTACAATAATTCCCCATTTGAAATAACTAAGGTATGCTATACCTGGAAGCAGAGCAGTTTCTCCCTGCCGAAGCTGTACGTGGCGAGAGCTGTGCCCTCGAAGCCATATCTGATGTAACTGAGGTAGGTGATCCACCTCAAATACACTGGAATTGCATCGAAGCTGACGAAGAACCCAGAGAACAGCAGGAACGGCACTGACATCACAGGTGCCAGGAACACTCCATTCTGGAAATTGTTAAATGTAACGGTTACATGATGACAGTTCTCTTGACTGACAACAAATACATTTCTCTACTTCATAACTATGTGATTCTAGAATTTGAACTGTGAACCTATTTACTAAAATGACAGCCACAATGATATTAAAAATTATTAATGTATAAGACTTCAACATTCACCATCTATGTTACAAAAATAGAGAAAACTACATGTCGAGGATTAGAATCTATCCACTTCTTCAGGTGTCCACAAAATGTTAGGCCACAAAGTTAAGCATCCAACAAAAGTTAACGACTAAAACAGGTAGCAATGAGGTCTATAAACTTAAGTTTATTTCTGGAAAGAACATTGCCACATATCTTAGTCCATAATTTTTTCTGTACGATTAATATTAGGTCTTAAAGACTTTTTGACAGTGCTCATCTAACTTGTTAAACTTCAACTCTGAGTGACACATAAATGCTTAGTTTAAACACTTAAACATAGACCTGTGTATACTTGAATGAAATAGTGCATTATGACGAGTAAAAGAGGTGATTTGTAGATGTTATATGTAATGGGTTTTAAAGACAAGGTAAAACAGAAGGAATGTTTTACAATGAAAAATAATGTAAATTTTTATATAAGCAAAGTGTAAGATTTGACTTTTAGGAAACTTTCAGACTGTACAAAAGTTCACAATTTGTTCCTGAAAAAGAATATGTAAAGACTTGGAACATATCCTATTTCTGATGGATCTTGATAAAAAAAATAAAGAAAAAAACTGGCTAAGAATGAATGAATGTTTGTTTATTCCAGCAACTGTACATGAAATACACTTAAAAATTACAACAGTAATGCAGCTAATAGAATTATTATGAAAACAATAGTTTTACTAGTTTTCTAGCTAAGATATAAATTATATAATTAACCCTTTGCACTCCGGAGTGAAATTTTGTGTCACTGCCAAAAACTCCAGTGGCTATTGCAAGTGTACTAGCGAAAAACTCCAATGCCATTTGATCAAAAGTGTAAGGGTTTCATAAAAAAATCATAACTTTTTTATTTTAGTACATAAAGCCAACAATTTTGTTTTGTTTTGTTTGTTATAAGTTTCTGCATATAAAAGAACATAAAAAATGCTGATCCAAAAATCTTGTTTTTTTTTTTTTAATTTTTTTATATATATTTATGTAAAAATATTTATAAAATTTCACTTTCAGCTCTTATAACTGACTAAAATTACATTGACCCCCTATAAACTGTTATTATTTTTGGAATTCTTATCTAACTATGTATCTACACTCAAAATTTTATGAACTTACCTCGAAAATCCAAAAAGTTATGGGCACTTTATCAATTGGTGTCAAATTCTACAAATCGTGAAATGTCTGTGATATACTGGCATATTGTCTATGTTTTGGCACGAAAGATAAAAATCATACAACTTTTGCTCTGTATGAATGCAAAGTAAAGAATACAAATTTTAGATAACACTGATTATGAAAAAATAGCATTTTTACTTTTTTCATGGAATTTTTACTTATGTGTAAAAATAGCTAAGTTATAAAATCTAAAAATGTTTTCTCAACACAAACCGTTTATTACTGTTTGTATTGCACAGCAAAAATTGCAAAGTAAAATGTTATAAAACAGAACAAAACTAAACTATCACTAAGATCGCCGATGTATTCCATACCACTAGCAACAACATTCCTAATCAGCGTGTTTTCACTAACAGGTGAAGCCCGTTTCCGAGACATTTCCTCCTCGTCAGACGAAAGCTCACTCATACTGAACACTTATTTTATACTGTTTATAAACAATATAAAACACTAATTATATTGAAAACGATTTATCCACTGAAAAAGAGGTTATCTGAAACACGAACTCACAGCAAACAAAGCACGAACTCACAGCGAACAAAGCAATACACAAGCCAGCTGATATCCTGACTTCAGCTGATACGTCATAGAAAGTGATGTTGCATTATTCATTACAAAAAAAAAAACATAGAGTATCAAAGTTTACTACCGTACATCGTTATAATCTATAACTATCCCAGATTGCGTATATCGCAAATTAGGTGCATTTGGATCATTTATGTAGCCAGTAAACGCGACTTATCAACGGTCCGACATATCGGACGTCGGAGTTTATGGCCTAAACTGCGATGTCCGATATTTCGGACCGCGGAGTTTTTTAGCCTAAACTACGATGTCCGATATGTCGGACCGCGGAGTGCAAAGGGTTAATAAGGAATAAAGCCTACATGGGCATAAGCCTATGCGCAGGCTTCAGTTGATCCCCTGCCACGATAATTTAAAATGAAGAACTCAACATCTTTATTAGCATTAAAAACAATGTACTAGAATTTTTAACATAAAAATTATAATTTAAAATAAATGAAAGAAAAAAACGATTAATTATGAGAACTGGTTTTGTTAACTTTAAAATAAATTAATAAAACACAATTTAGTGTTAGTCTATCTATACTAATACACCGGCATCACATCATTGCGCTTGGCCCAGGGGAGATCAAATCAGCATGGAATATTCATGCTCATATAAATCATATTTATCATGTTCATATAAATATTTGTTCTATGAAGTAGGAGAAAACCTGAAAACATTCAGTGGAATGTTTGAAGGATATATATAGAATGTACCATATAATACATGTTGTAATTGAACAATAAATAAAATTTAAGAGTAAAAAAGTAATACATTATTCATTTTTATCTTGTTTTTAATTATAGTATTTCTTTTATCTCAATAAATATTTTGATACAAGGAAAATTTTAATGTTAGACCATCAAAGTTAAATCAAACATCAGAGTTTTTTACAGTTCCTATTATAACACTATTGGAAGCATAAGGAGAGTACGAGCAGAGGACTGACCTGAACGTTCATGGCAGCTCCGACGACCAGTCCAACACTTTGAGCAACGAAGGAGATGAGCAGGCAAGCACCCAGGAACATCCAATATCTGTGTGCTTCAGGAGGCTGGGAAGTCATGTAGTAGACGATACTGACGTACACGACACAGAACACAGCCTGCACATAATCATGCATTAGATTACACAATTAGGCTAACAGCTTGAAGAATATATTTGTAAAGAAAAACTTCTGTACAGTTAAGGAAATGTTTAACTATTTAAACTCTTAATGGACGAATATTTTCATCCCAACTCGATCTAAAAAAAGTATTATTTTTATCAGTACGACAAAATATAAATAAAAATTACAAATCATATATTACATTTTTTTTAGTTTTTTAAAAATATATATAAAATTATAAAATTCGTCCAACAATATTTTTTTTGTTAAATAATAAACCATTACACACAAAAGAAGATTTTATAGATAAAGACCGCAGTTGGTGTCGTCGCCTTCTTATATTGGCAAAAGATATTGCAGGTTAAAGATTATTGAATAAATTTTAAAATAATAATCTTTTAATGATTAACATTGTTTTATACAGTTTAAATATGGTCTCATTGAAAGTTAAACAAACAAATTACTATAAAGAGGACACAGCTAATATGGATATTGAATAATTAAATATCTTAAACGTAAGACTTCAATGACAATAAAATTGGCATGCCTTTCTACCCGTATTATGAAAATATATCAACTAGATGAGTAGCATATTACTTTAGATCTGACTGATAAAAGTAGAAAATGTTTTAGTGTGAATAGATGAAAAGGTTATCTGACCTGGAAAGGTATGTCCGACACAGTAATAGCCAGGTAATACGATCGTAGCGAGTACCAGCGATTAAAATTTTCCTTCACCAACACTGGCATTTCCAGAGGGACTGAAAAATATACAAAATAAAACTATAAAATAGAACATTCACAATCATACATTACAATATATGTTTTTTTTATTTTGGTAGGAAAAAGCATGTTTAAAACTAAAAGACTATATTGGTGATTAAATTATGTAAAAAGCGATAAGGTCAAGTCTTTTATTTAAATTTTATAAAGCACAGTTGTGACCAATCATTAAGTAGTTTAAAAATTGTGTTTATAAATGTTTGAAATGCCATATAATTTCAGCTTTACGTAGTTAAATAAAAACTAAGCTTCAAGGACCGATAAATATGTTGCTGTTACAGTAAATATATGTGATCAAAGTGTATGTATTGGAGACATGTATGGTTCTCTGCATTTAGGACAAATTATACAGTGTTATCTTTTACAACAACAATTACAACTTAATCTTTAGGTACTTACACTTTGTTTTATTTACATAAAGTATAGGTTAAGTTTAAGGGGATTACCTACTAAAAAATGAACAATTTTGACAAATTTTAAATTTTTTTGTATTTTTCCTTGTTTTATGATTTATAAGGAATCATAAAAACATGGCATAATATCTCTTTGTACTGTTGTGAAACAAAATTTAAAGCGGAGCATGCTTTTGGGGCAGTCAGCCATAACCAGACTGCAGCCTGTGCCTCTGATGCAACATTCACTAATTATTATTGAACTTTGCTCCTTCCTTTGTTAGAAAGCAAAATGCTACATACTTTACCCTCTTTTTCATCTTTGAAACAGACAGAAACATAATAATCTTTTTTTACAAACAATATATTGATGTCATTTGTCAGCTGTTTATTTACAAATTTTCTCAGTTGGACTAGTTTTGAGGTTATAGTAATATTCAGTAATTTTAGAGAGTAAAATGGTGAACGTAAAGAGAAATAAAACAGTACAATTTCAAAGAAACAAAGAGAAAGTTGTCAGAAGTTGGAGTAAAAATGTAGGTTTAAGTTAATTTACCATAGATATTTTAAAGAAATAACATTACAAATATGCGTCCTGTTCTGTTTTCTGCTAACCCTTTGAGTGCCAAGGGCCGATGTAATCGGCCCGATTTTGACGAAAATTGCCAAGGGCCGACTAGATCGGCCTTTAATATTCATCCTGTTACGAAATATTGACCGTATAATATCGCCGTATAACCTATACAAATTAAAGCCCAAGAAATGTACGACATAATTTCACGTAGTGATAGTTTGTATATATTAGTATACAATATTTTTATGTAGTCTGATATCTAGAAGCCTGTGGCGCGAACCGCCTGTTGTCACGCTGCAGTCGTTATTTACGTTCAGTTGTTTTAAGCGTAGCCTTATTGTGG